>NC_056510.1:12303080-12305754 GCF_014905685.2 Nematolebias whitei | reverse complement strand
TGTATGTATATATATGAAAAATGATTGTCTGTGGTGCGTTTGCAGTTGTAGGATTTGTCATTACTTTCTCTCTATATTGGTAGAACATAGGGGTTGAACGACTACATACTTTTTAAACTCGACATTAACATAATAAAACAAGTAGAACTCGAGTAGTTGATGACGTCATAGAATCTCAAGATGGAAAAAAAAAACGTAAAAAATATATAATTTACTATTTACAAAAAAACAGACCAACAAAACATTGGGAGAGTATACTATGCTCCTACCATTTATCATACTGCAAATAAGTCACAGGAAAACCAAAACTATTAGTTATTATTATTATTAAGCTGCAAAAGTGAAAGAAATAACGTGCATCACGTCAAAAACGAAACTAAAACAGTGGGGTGGACGACCACCCCGGCACCACTGCCAGCTGTGGTGCGCATTAGGTTTAGTTTTAGAGATTAATATGTTTATAGTTTTTTTTTTAATAGGTTTAGAGATCAATATTTTTTGCTTTTAGTTTGTGAAACAAGGTCAGAGGAATCTGGTTCGGTCGATTGGACCCAGTGTTGCACCATATTCTGTGACCTGCAACAGTGCGTGCAACACTGCCCCCTATGGTCATAATATACAGTGGTCACAGAATATGGTATAACACCGGTCCGCAACAAGCTCTAAACAGTCAGGAAGTTGATTCATTTTCTGTTTCCTTATGGTAGTTGAACCGGAAGATCCATCTTTAGTGAAATATTTCCATACTACTGATGCATTTCTACCTGCTTGCCAAGACTGGGCCTGCTCCGCTCAGTCCATCTTCTGGGAGGAATCCATTTGGGAGCTTCTACTAGTAGCCCGGTGTGGATCACGTGACACTATGACGTAACTGCGACATAATGACGTCACAGCGAATACTCGACGTGAAATTTAAAAACTTGATAGATGTCCTAGGAATCGACCTGTCAATTACTCGAGTAGTCTGTTAAAGCCCTAGTAGAACATTCACCAAACATCCACTTTTCCAGAAACGAAACTGAAGACTGTGCCAGAAATTATCTTTAACTTCAAAATGTTTGCAAAGTATATTTGCATAATAATATTTACTATTTTATAGGTGATATGTTTGAAATGATTAAGTTATTTATGACAATAGATTAAATAATATTAACATAAAAACATTCCTTAAAATCTAGTTAGAATTATTTTATAGCCAATAACTACAGTAAGTAAGGGGGGATGTGTTCAATTCAATTAAATCAAAAATGCTCTGAAATAGCTTTAACCATTACCGTAAACAGATGTGTGCTTATGTGAGTTTTTAAGGAAAATGTATCTGGTCTTAATTTTTTCCAATTATTGGAAATTTTATCCCCAAAGGTCATCCGGTCTTGGCTCATGCATCATTATCTCAGTGTTACATTGAGAGCTTGCTCATTATGACAGGATAAAAGGGAGACAACAGTGGGATCTCATCATAATGAAGCTAAGTGCTACTTATTTCTTGTCTATTATTTTCCAGCTCTTTGTGCTGCTTTTCAGCTGTCTCCAATTGGTCCCTGCTTTTTTCTTCCTTCCCACTCTTTGTCTTATTTAACTGCACCTGTCAATCTGTTAATGCATTGAGGTAATACCCACTTTGGTACCTTGTCTGTCTTACCTTTCTTGCTTTTCTGGGCTCCTTATTCTTTTATTTTTTATTTTTTCAAACATAGCTTTTCCCTTACCGTGTTCTGAGTCCTCTGCCATTATTTAGTAATGATTTGGCCTCTCCCTTGCCTGTCACCCCCTTCCTTTCCATTTGCCATGTACCTCTTTCCTTCACCCTTTCCTCTAATGAATCCAGTCATTTCTAAGTCACACCTTGGAGTACCAGCATGTATGTGTGCGTGGACCCTTCATTTGTCAAAGGCACATACAGATGGGATTCAGACTTGATACATATGTTGGCCCTTAACCATGAACCTGAGGGGGTTAATTGAGTAATGGCATTTGTTGGACAGGCAGAAGCAGCTTGGACGGAGAAAAAAATAGAAACCCAACAAGAAGGAGACAACAAAGATGAGCACAGTTTAAGGGTTAGAAGAAGATTGATAGGGAACAGCATATGAAAGGAGAAACAGGATATAGCTTGAGAGAAAGAGGTTAATTGCTTGAGTGAATAAAATGTATGATGGGGGAGGATGGTAATTAAAGAACTGTGGAAGAGAGAGTAAAATAAAGACAAATGTGGGGTTAATGGTAAAGGTGCCTGAGAGGGACATGAGGTCACAGCCTAACTGTGACGTGTGGAGGATTGATTTAAGTGAAAGAGAAAGGGTTAAATAAAGAACTGAAATGAAACAAAAAGGTGGAAGTGAAAGGGTTAATGGTGGGAATAATAAGGGGTAAAGCCTGGAGTGTTCATGGATCTTGGCTCTTAATTAAGAAAAACACATCTGCACCTGGGTCCCTCCAAGAATAAGTGGATGAATGGCACCCTGTGAAATTGTGTGCATGTGTGACAAATTTTTGTTATGAAGTCTGCCTCATTAAAACAATCTTTGTAATAATGGCTTATCAAATAATTACCAGGTAATTTAAAACTTTATGATAAAGTTTTGAAGAATTCCATTGTAGGATTTTTGGCTCTCCTGGTTTTTCTGTTTTCTCTTGCTTGTAAAAATAAAACGGTTTTATATATATATATAAA
>NC_056510.1:12271700-12302680 GCF_014905685.2 Nematolebias whitei | reverse complement strand
ACATATATGTTTGTATTAACAGGTAAGCAAAAAAGGAGAAGACAATTTTATGCACCATCTCTCCTGAATAATGTAGTTCTGAGAATTACTAAGAGACGAAGAAATACTTAGTTTTGGAAATGTAAATCTAGTTTTTGTGTTTGGTATTTTTAATGTCTTAAAATAATTTAACTATTTACAGTTAGATTTAAACTGGTTAGAAAATAGTTATAAATGCATTGAGCCTAATTTAAATAAAACTTCTCAGTCCATCCATCATCCATACATCCATCCATCCATCCATCACTTTACCATTTATCCATTACCGCTTCTTCTTTCTCGGGTTGTGGGGGTCACTGGAGCCCATATCCAGCCATCACTGTGCGAGAGGCGGGGGACACCCTGGACAGGTCGCAAGTCCGTCACTGGACCACATGGAGCCAAACAAGCATTCACTCTCACCTAGGGACAATTTAGAGTTACCAATCATTCTAACATACATGTTTTTGATTGGCGGGAGGAAATCGGAGTATCCACAGAAAACCCACGCATGCACGGAGAGAACATGGAAACTCCACCCAGAAAGGCCCCTGGACCGGGATTTGAACCACGGTAACCTGCTCACTGAGAGGCAGCAGCTCTAGCAACTGCACCACCGTGCACTTGCTTCTCAGTTAATTGAAAAAAAAATTTTTTTGATTAGGTTTAAATGACAGCGTTTCCACTACAATTATACAAGCAGGGCACCCCGCCCTGTCAACAGAACAGAGCCCCCCCCCCAATTTGTCACTTATGTAGTGCTAAGCTAGCAATGCACAATACAGGCACGCCAGCTAAAAAGCTAAAGGCTCATGATGAACCCTCATGCTGCCCCCCCACTGCTCGAAAACTGTTGGTACAGACAGTGTGCAGCTATCAGACGTGCCTCCGAGCCCCTCCCCCCGCACGAGATGAACAACCTCCCATGGCTAGAGGAAACACTGAATGAGATCAATCGTTGGAAGGGATTGGGACATCACCAGTATAGCTTAAAAAGGATAACTTGATGATGTTCATTATATTATCTTAGAATAACAACAGACAGGTAACGTATACTTCTAGATTTAACAAATATAAACACAATCTTTGGCATGCCAGTCATTGAGGGTATTGCATCTTTTTTGCTATCTTAAGCCCCAAGTTTCTTAAACATTCTTGAAATCTACATATAAAGACAAATCTGAGACTACAGCCATAATTTTTTGCCACTGTTGTTTTAGCGGCCTCTAATCTGTTTTCAGGAGGATTGCCCTTTGTACACAAATTGTCTAATGTCGAGATGAATTTGATTTGTGGCAATGTGGATTGATGATGACATCTGTTTTTCAGATTGATGTAATCACTGTGCTGGATACGAGCCTTTCTCTTTAACTCTGTGTCCGATGCTTGAAGAAACACCTCCCATGTCAAACCCTTTAAAAAAGCAAAATAGTTTAATGTGACTACACTATAAACAATTTATTTTGTGTGTATATGTGTTCTCATTACGCACACACACGCACACTTTAAAGTGACCACCAGTTCATAGAAAGATTTAAATCCTTTGACAGAGTAATGTGCTGGGCACTGAGAGCTTAATAAAGAGTGAACCTGTCCCTGAATGTTTGAGTGATGATAACAGGCTCATTTAATTGCCTAACCCCTTTGCACACTCACACTCAAACACACTCATGCACACAGAGATCATCAGCTGCGTGAGGAGGCGTCACATCACTTCTGTCATTCACCTTGAGTAGGTGGTGGTAAGACATCCTGATGGAGGGGTGAGAGAAATGTAATCTTGGATTAAGTGTTAGTGTGAGGAATTCAGCTAAAGCTAAATGGAGGTCAGAGACATTTGCATTTCCTTTTCGAAACTTTTATTTTTTTGAAATTCAAAGTTTTATTTTTTTTAATTATTTGTTAGTCCATACAAAATCAGAAGAAATACCACTTTTACATTTAGCGTATAGGACATATTTGCTATAAAGTAGCTTGGTGGAATTGGTCCTTTTTTCCAAAGCAGATATTTGACTTTTGATCAGAAGACAACCCTTTAGGATTTAGCTCTATAATCCTGATAGTAGACTCCCATGAATGGATAAAATATAAGTCTTCCATATGAAAACGACAAAAAACTTCTTTCATTCTATCGTTGTCGCCTGTTCAGGTGTCCTTGATTTAATCTTTGAAAGCAAATAATTGCAAAATGTATGCTTTTATTATATCTTTGCATGACACCACAAAACACTAGTATTGTTTACTACAGTCAGGTAAATGTAATACTTTTATTTTACCTGCATATGTCTATGGCATTGATCTAGAACTAGATCTGTGAGCTGACTGCTTAACGTTTTGACTGGGTAATCTTCTGATAATATCCCCCAAAGGACTTTGTGCATTTTAACACGTATGAAGTGTTGAATGAATGTGTGTGACAAAATGATCCCAGAATCTGACACAACTAATCCCTTTTAAAAAAAAACACTCGGGCATTTGGTGTTATGTTAGACAACTGATGGATGAAAGAAAAAAAAAGGATAAAAGGTATAAGACTGGATGACTTAGTTATCAGGTAATGTCAAAAGTGTGGATTGAACTTTGGCACTGATTTAAGCATTAACACTCTTTTGCCTCAGTAAAAAAAAAGAGCACAGATAGAAGAGTTTGTGTAGGATGCATGGCTTTGATTCGCCATGTATTGCACAGATTTTCAGCAACAGGATGAAAAATGATTTTGCCATCTGATCCTTTTATTTGACTTTGTTAGCCAGTGTTAGCTGCTAGCGACCAGTTCTTTTACTCTAGTTTTCAAATGTGAACATGTTCTTTAATGGATAAGTTTTGTTCTCAAATTTTGGCTTGGAAACAGAAAGGAAATGTAAGATTTCTCCATTGTTTGGCTAGTTTTAGATATAAGCCACTTTCAGACTGCTTAATGCTACTCCAGGTATAGAAGGATTGTGATCGCTAGTGTTTTTAAAATATTATCCTTCCACTTAGCCTCGTATTCTTTGTTTGTGTTCAGTTACAAACATTGGTTGAATTAAGCGCCTAAAGAGCCATATTAGCTCGGACAGTTTAAAAAAAGACGGTCAGTGTTCCTGTTAATTTCTCACACGTATTTCATAACGGATAGATGGACATACCTGTTCAGGAACTACAGTCGCTGGTATGGGACCGTGGTGCTCCTCTGTCGGCCCATCCCCTCCAACAAAGTGTTTCGAACAGATGTAAGCACTTCTGTTTCTGTTTGTCCATTCAAAGCCAATTTGGACACGGAGTCTAATCCAATGTTCACATTCTTCTCAATACCTTGCATGTTAGGTTTATCAGCATTCCAGCTGTCACTATTGCACGTCCTATAGCACAATGCTTCTTAGACACATTTTTTTTTATTATGTAAACCACCACGACTATACTGTATTGTATTGCATTGTATTCAAAGTTCAGTTTGCCTGACATCCAGGTACTTGCCAACATAACAAATTGTACTGGGAGTTATTTTTGGTAACCCGGACCAGCGCCATTGAATGTGTTCAAAACATCTAGATTTTTACAAAGTAGATTTAGATTATTGACCTGTGTAGTTTTGAGAGTAGTGTTCTTGGTGCTATTAAAACATTTTGTTGAATGCTTACTCAAGCAAATTCATTTTTATATACAAATTTATATGGAAAAAAAATTGCACTTTGACAGAAAATGACACAAATAGTATATTTTATTTGTGTATTTTCAAATGTTAGTCTATTAAATATTAAGGCAGCATGTTTTTATTTTAAGCTTGTGATGACTGTTGCTTTCACGCATTAGGATCACATAGAAGTGGTGACAGATTGCTAATTAAATTAGTTGAGTAACCTGATGCTTAGAGTTTTTTTTTTTTTTGATGCCCCCTCAAACCCCAAACCTGATCGTCTCTGATTGGTGCTGCGGTCCAAAAACAACTTGAAGATTCTGATGTGCTGTAACTCTTTAGTAATATCAAATGATAATGAAATAATGAGATCTGAAACTCGCATATATACTTTTTTTTTTATTTTGAGAAATGTCACCTTTTTGTAAACACAACTTAACTTTCATATTAAGGTAGTCATTATTATTGTCAAAAAGCTGATTGATAGGAGCTCAATTAGCGCCTTTCTTCCAGCTTAATCTATGCTTTTATCTGGTTTCAGACTTTCTTGATTACAAGTGCTGTCATTTGGCCTACAAGCGATATAGATCATCGAAAATGTGGACATAATGTGTCCATCTGTGCCACTGTGTCTCCATGATGCTCTTCCATATGGTCAAGTGTGGACTACGATCTCAGCGAGATGTCAGTTAAAAATTCACCTTTATGCTTTTTCAAAAATATTCCTCATTATGTATAAACACATATTCATTATTTTTTTTGTGAGAAATCAGTCATGGACAGTCCTACTCCTAAATATGTTAACAAGAACGCACAACTCCTGCAAGAGTGAAACAGACGTTGCCGTTTTTCAGCTGTGTTACAGACACAAGTTGTCAAATTCAGAGTCACTGAACCATTGAACTGCTTATGCTGATGGAGCCTTTTTTTTTGTTTTTGACAGCTGAAGTGTTTGTATCCCATCAGAATGTACTTGAATGCAGGTCTCAGTTGTCAACTTGTAACAGTGGCTTTATGTCTGCGTTTCTCATTCTGCACAACATTTCTATCTCCATTTATCTTTTTCTTGTCTGTTTTGTCTGGATTTCTCATACTTTAGAGAGAGATAAGGTGACTAAAGATCAATAGGGGGTGAGTGCACACATTCACACACACACACAAAAAAAACCCACACAGTTTGTGCTCCTTCTCAGACTTGAAACTGCTGAGCAGGTGAATTTCATTCATTCATATTCTCCGAACAGTGACACCATCCCAATTATCGATTGCAGAGACGATGGATCGATTGCAGTTTCAAAGTCAAAGCCAGAGTGCGTCTGTTTGCATGTCTAGATATTTATGTCCTTGTCCTATAGTGTGGCAAATATGTAAATGCTTTTATAATACGCAGTTTGTGGAGGCCTTTAAGTGTAGTGCATTTCCTAGTGTGTAATCAAATTTAAAGTTAATGTTTAACACATTCCTTTTCATTCTCTCTAATGGAGATGTTTAAACAGTACAAGAGAACAGAGAGCCAGAGGGGACATAAAACACTAAGGAATAAAATAGTTAGATGAAACAGAATATCGAGTTTCAGAGTGAGAGTGAATGTATCTGATTTATGTCTTAATCAATAAGCTCTTTGTTACTTTGTGGGTTTATCCAATGGAGCCAAGTGCAGGAACATGATGATTTACATCAACTGTGATTTGTAAGGTACCACTAGAACTCAGAAAGAAGACGTCAAGAAGACGGCAAAGCAGTGTTGGAGAGGAATACAGACCCAGCTCAGATAGGGCAAATGTGAAGACACAATTATATAGAGAAGGCAACCAAAAAGAAGACATTTGAACAAAAAATGAAGGGGATTGATGGAAAGCTAAGGGGCTAAGCAAAATATCTGCTGATGAAACATGAAAGGACTAACTTTTAGGCTAACATGACCCGCTTGAGGGTAAAATATGATTTATTTTAATCTACGCAGTTATTTTTATAGACATGGCTATGGAACTTTAGCTTTAAAACTATCATTAATCATGTTAGCATCGGAGATCGCTTACTCCAGTAATACCCCAGATTAACTAACCGTGTCTTTGTGGTAGATAAATCAGACACATGGCATGTAACAAATCCTGTCTGTAACTTTGGCATGACATTAAAAGGGCAGCGAGGGCAAGACATTGGTGAGTTATATTGACTGCTCCAGGTAAGTGCAGCACTGTAGATTAACAGCTAATTAATCATTACATTTCAAAGGCTAATGATTTAAACATTTGACAGAAACAACAGAGGGGCAACACCAGTGCTGTTGACAGGCTTTCTTTTTATACTTTGACAAGAGGCAGTCAGGCTTGGGGATGTTTCTAAATTTTTAATAAAAAATAAATACATTTTTTGCTTATCACTAACAGAAAACAGTTGGTCTGATGATTTCTAATGGCCATAAAGGCCAGAGTTCTGTATTTGTATGGTTGCAGTTTCTTTGACACATTTCAGATGCAGCTTTTGTTGCACAAAGCTAGGTGGTGCTGTCAGCTCATCCTCTGCTGGTGTGTGTGTGTGTGCGTGTGTGTATGTGCGTGCGTGAGCATGCGAGTGTGTGTTTCTGTGTGATTAGACTTGATTTCTTTCTCATTGCATCAGTGTAAGAGCTGTGTGATATTAGGCATGAAAACACAATCATTGTTGTTTTCAGTTTATCAGAGTTTATTAATAGCTGTCTTTTTATATAAGGAGCGTCACAAATTTCTGAAATGGCACATAACATTCACATTTTTGCAATAATAATTTATTAACTTTTTTCTGAATTTCTCTTTTTTTTCCTACTATGTAATAACTAAAATCAACTGGGTAAGTCACAACCGGTGTATACAAAAAAAAAAAAAAAAAAATCTTATCCTCAGAGAGCATGCACATGTACTTGTATAGACACTTGTTTTTGTGTCTGGTTCTGATGTTTAATCTATGGTGATGAAGTAGTCACTTTCAAGAATATAGCTGACTTTGTAAGACACCAAAGTACTCACACCAAAACATACCCTCTTGATAGATTTTTTCACGGTAAGTGGTCCTGAGTGGAAATCAAAGGTCAGTGGTGAACAGATAGCTTAAGCGTATTCAATTGAATATTGTTTTTTGTGTGTGTCTGGTTGTATGTGTGTGTGTGTGAGAATGATCATGCACTGCCTGTGAACAGTGTATATGCTCAGTGAATAGATCTGACTGTTGAATTTTATTGATCCGCTCTCAAGTAATCAATCTAGCCATAATTTACTTGAATAAAAAGCACATCGCTTATAAAAAGATGCAATCTATCTACACTTGTGCATGGCATTTTATGTACTTGAACTTTAAATTGTTGCGATTAAACCAGTATTTCTTATGTTCTTCTTTTATTTTAACAAATAGACACCAACTCAGCAGGAATTCAAACCACACTTCTGAAAACAGAGTGTAGATGTTAACATTAACATTGTGTGCACCACATATGGTTTGCAGCTGACAAAATATACCGTAATCCTTTTTTTAAAAGGTGAAAGAAGATTCCAAGCTTAGAGTTAAAACCAGACAGTGACCACATACACAAACGTATTTAAAGTTCTCAGACCAAAGCCTGCACAACCCAAATTAGTCAGCACAGTTACCATGACTCACAGCGACATGCTACGAGTTGTTTTCACTTTGTTAGCTTTCCACACGGGTATGGAAAGTTAGGTGTGGTCTTTCTTTACTTATTGCCGTTGTTTTGCTCCCAGGTATGAACAGGACTTTAGAGCATCTATCAGCTTTTAAAAGTAATAGGTTTTTCTTTCCTTCTTTAGCCAGTTGTTAGTTGGGTTAGACATTGTGAACATCTCATAATTCAATTACATTTCATTTCAGAGGGCTACAGTGTGGAACTACATGCTGGTGTAGATTTTCAGTCATTCAGATCATGGCAAATCTAGAACGTTTTAAACAACATGGCAACCGGACTTCTATTTTGTAGATTACCTCAACATCTCTCCAGCAGAAGGGGAGTGGGATTATTCTGCATGTGAACTGAGCTTGCATAAATGGAGCATCTTGTGCAATTTAAAGCTTGGATCTCTACACTGCAGTTTTGAATTGAGAAAGCTTCCCGGATAGGAAGAACAAAGTCTTCAGTTATAGAATAGAAAGACAGTTGCCTTGTTTAAAAAAATAATAATAATAATTTTAGATCAGTTATTAATCTACCACAATCACACTTTAACTGTAGTATAAAACAGTTTTCATTCTAATAAGATAATAGGAACTAAATGAACAGACTCATAATGATGAGTACAGTGAGTTGTATGAGAGTCTGTGGCAATCAATATCACACACATTAGTGGTACCTTATCCACTCTTTTAGTGTTTCTACAATTTTTTGGTCTTGCAGATTATGGAAATGACATTGTCAAGATTGTGGACATAGCCTCATCATGTTCAGCCTTGTCTCCATATTGCGAAATGGAGTGCACAAGTCCTAGTTTTCAACAACTAAATCAGACAGAAATCCTTCTCAATAAAAGTTGCAGTAGACTTTGCCATTTGCTTCTTCACTTTGATTTTGTACTCCACTGTTAGCTGTGGCAATGAGCTACCACCTGGGTCTTTTTTTTCTTTTCTCACCTTTTGGTGGAAACATGTACACCACTTGCATAGTGTGACTCTTGTCAACTGTGTTATTTTTCTCCTCAACTTCATAGAAGTTGAAATACTTCCAAGCACTTGCTTTCAATGCAGAAGGTCATGTTTCAGTCAGCCTCCTTCTTCCTCTGTTGTGTGCATACCATAAACAGTCCGGGTGCTATACTTCCATCTTTTAGACTTTCCCCTTCTGCCATATTATTGATACATTTTAATCCAATATTTGCATTTTCAATTCAATGAGAATACATCTAACATTAAATATAACCCTTTTGGCAACTTTCTCCAAAAATATTATCACTAAAAGCATCAGTTACATCTTCTTTTTATTACATTGAACTGTAAAATCTCAACTAAGTTGTAATATCTGTTGATATTCCTATTTGACTTTACTACACTATATTTACTTTTACGTCCTGATGCATGCTCAAAAATTTAGGTAGATAAATCTAAGGTTTATTCAGGTCCTCTGGATGGATTATTCTTTGTTGAAACATTTCAACAAAGAATAATCTGTCTAGAGGAGCTGACAACCTGCTTTTACCTTTTAGATAATAAGCTACAATTTTTGTTTGGTATGAATTCACAGGTTATGTTGTGAAAATACCTACAAGTACTGTACATACATTTTCTTGAAGGATGTGTTCTTTAGTCTTCTGAATCAGGTGCTTGTTGTAATAACAAAAAACAAGTTACTTCTCTAACATCTCCATACTTTCCAACATTTTTCAGTCAGGTCATCTGGACATTTTTTTTTTTTTTTGTGTGTGTGCTGAAACGTTTCATCTTCGATCCGGAAGGCTTCATCAGTCAAGGAAACACACAACACAAAACGGATTCTTCCCCCAACAGCTTACTCCAAAGTGGAACAAACCAGTTATGTTGGTGCTAAGATGGTCTCTGTGGCACGCCCCGTCCTCCATTGCCGGCCCTCTTCCTCGTCAACAGACTTGTCAGACTGGTTCAAAACATACTCCATACTATATGTAATTTGTGTAAACCTTGTCTTGACCAGAAATAATTGATAATTGTTAAATAATAAAAAGACAACCTGACATACCTTTGAACACCCCCCCCCCCCCACACACACACACACACAAAATACATTATTCTTTTGGTGAGAACAAACACGAATCATGGACACTTTTTCACACAAAGTGCACCGGTACACTAAAATCATCAAAACTCCCTGCCATCTCCTTCCTTCCCACCAACAGAAAAAAAGAGCAAGCGTTCAAATAAACAAATGGATAAAGGCATTTTTACATCATCTTGTCAGCAGGATGATCAAAGTAAGAATTGTGTTTTGACTGAAGGCTAAAATTGAAGAAAAGAGGAAGGAAATAACTGAAATTCATTTTTAAATCTGTTGAGGTTGACAATCTATCTCAAGGTAAGGTTAAATCTTGTTTATTTGAGAACACACAGTCATCACAGTTAAAACTGACTCATATTTCAAAATATCTGAGAATTTATATCAGCATGAATATTTTCAACGACCATTTTTTCTCGCACAATTAGACTCGATGGGTCTGTATTTGGGAACTGCATGAAGAACACAGTCAAACTTAGATACACTTCAGTAGTGAGTTTTGGTTTTACATTTCCTTTTGCATTCTTTGACTTATGGTTGATGTTAGGTTTCAGTGGGAAAATGGCATCACATGCACTCTGACATTATCTGTGACACCTCACTGATGATATTACACCCATTTATGACCTCATAATGAAATTATGATGTGAAGTTTCAAGCATCAGCTCATTAGTTTTGGAAAGAAGAGCCCATACAATGTTACCTATGAATGTCTTTTATAAAGCCCATTCTCCACGGGCATGGCTTTACTCGGCTCACTTAGACTCAGCATCGGCCAAATGTGTCTTCATTCCCTGTTCCTGCTTGGTTTTTGGAACTGTCACAGTTGTAGTTCCAAGCAAGCTGAGCCAAGCAAGCAAGTTTGATGTTGGCAAACAGCAGCCGTTGATTGGCCCGTGAACTGACGTCACTGTATGAGCCAAGGCAGTACTTGCAAACTCCTCCTGAAGCGCCATTTAAAATTCAAACGTTGAGTGTACATTAGTCCCTCGATACTTTGCAGTTTGACTTTCTCGGACTCACTCTTTCGCAGGTTTTCAACGTAAGATTGTACACGACACACGGTTGGCGATGGGGAAAGACAGCCCCCACCCTCTTCCTTTCTCTTTCTGAGGCTGTCACAGCAGATCAGAGACACACAACAGCCTGCGTCTCTGCTCTGCTATGACAGCCTCACAAAGAGAAAGGAGGGGGTGGAGGTAGGGTCTGTTTTTCCACATAGTATCCCAGAGACACACAACAGGTGGGCACGTAACAGACAGCCTCGGAAAAAGAAAGCAGGAGGGGTGTGTGTGTCCTATATCTGAATGAGCTACATGAGCAGCATGGATTGTTTATTTAAAATAATTAAGCACAACCTGAACCAAGCCTTAAGGAAGTAGAGCAGGAATAAGAATGCTGGATATTTCAGGCACAAGGCAATCAGACAATCTGGCAGGGAGGCAGAGATTGGGAAGTGCTTAAGAAGCGCAGCACACAGGTGCAGCAGGAGGGAGATTGTGAGTGACACAGGTGATGAGCATGAGTGTAATTGTGGCGGATTAGTGGGCGTGGCAGAGAGCGGAGATTATGTCACGCTGTGCTATTTGAGAGCACTTAGAGAGTTTAGAACATTAAGAACATTGAAAGAGTGTGGGAAGGGGTTATAAAGCCTTAATATATATATAAATACTAAAATAAATACATGTCCCTACTTCGCAGATTTTCACCTATCGCAGAGGGTGTCAGGAACCTGTGATAAGTGAGGGACCAATGTAAGTTTCTGAGATGAAGCGCTGCAAATCACAGGATATTCCCTGGTCAAATGATGAGATGCAATTCTTTTTGATCAATTTTGTCCGACAAGCACATACAGCGTGAGTTCGACGGAGCAACAAGGAACAAGTGAGTTTACCGGGGGGTGTCGGAGAAACTCGCAGTCCCTGGCTACACTCGCACTTTTACAAATGATCCCGCCCAATGAGTGAGGGACACCCTCTCAGTTGAGACACACATACTCTTGGGTTGAACTGAATAGAAACAAAATTATTAGAATGGTACTTAACAATGGAGAAACAGCTTGACTGTACCTGGTACTATTTTACAAGCACATTAAATATAATTTTAAATGTATTAATAAAAATAAAATTCCATAGCTCCTCTTATGTACATGTGTTGACATTTTATTCTCTGAAACTTGCGGCCGACTTAACTGTGTTCTAAGATGTAAGTGGAATGCACAAAGAGAAAGAGATATGGCATTGTGTTACTCTTCGTTTGTTGAAAATGGATACACCAGTCTTGAGATTTTGGCTTGTTTTTTGCTCTTACTCTCTGACATAGCAAAGGTTTTTTTCCACTTCACTGTCACTCTCCCTCATTATTGCTATTACATTTATCTATCAATTTATCTTTTACAGTCTTTTTGCCCAATTCTCTTTTTTGCTTTCCCTTTGTTCAGCCTTACCTTTTTGTTTCACACCTCACTCTTCCTTGCATCCTCAAGCTGCACTGTCACTTTGTTTGTCAGGTCTTTGAGTCATACTGAAAAGAGAAGAAGCAAAGTTCTCCTCTGTTTTATCTGCTTGTCTGTCCTTTCTTATCAACTCTGCTTTGTAAAAGACTTGCAATTCTCTTGATTTTACCCACATATTTTTACACGGTCTTAAAAGAATATTAGGCGTACTGTATTTGTTTAAATGTACCAATTCCAAAGTCAGTATTGCAGTAAATTTATTCATACTGCACCATTTGATATACTGTAGTTAAGGATACATTTTTTATGTTTGATTTCTCACTTTGCGATGAGTTGCTTTAATGGGACATAAATAAAATGTGTATTTAAAAATAATCTTCCCATTTCCTCCTCTGGATTTCTTGTTTTTTTTTCCTGGCCATCTTTGCACTTTGCTTGTTGATAATTGTAAAAATAAAAGCCGTTCAAGGTTTTCACTAAGACGATATAAAGAAAAGTTTACCCATTTTTATTTAATGACAATTTTGTTACATACTGTAATTGAATCAGTTTTTTAATTTAATTTTCCAAGAATAAACAAAGTATTCTTATTGCTTCAGTCACTTTAGATGGAGAAAGTAATGAGATAGAAAAGCAAGTAGGGGGGATTTAATCGTACAAGACAAAAAAAAAGACTCCTAGATATTAAAAATAAACAACCTTTACATTGGGAAAGCTCAGACAAGTCAGAGCTAAGGTTTGTTATGAAAAGAGAGATGGAACAGGACAATGAGAGAAATCTGTGTTAGACAGATGGAAGTGGGGAGGGTGACAGAACATGGATGTGTGAGAATCTGAGAGAATAGCTGGTGAGATATGGATGAGAACATGGCGAGAAAGGTGCGATATTGTGTAACTTGATACTATTCTGCTCCCTGTGTGGTGAGGCAATGCTGAACAGAAAGTGTACATTTGTGGTATATACACTTGCTGCCCACTTTCTTAGATACATCTTGCAAGTTCTGTGTTGAACTCATTTTGACTTTTGAACTTCATCAGGTCTTTGTTGCATACATTCAAAGAGGTGTCGGAAACGCTCCTCAAAGATTTTAGTTCATATTACCATGAGAACACCATGCAAGTGATGCGAATTTGTCAGCATATCCACAATGCAAATCACCTGTTCTACCGTATTCCAGTTAAATTGCAACATGTTCAGAGACACATAAATCTTTATTCACCATTTTGGTCCCCAGTTTGACCTTTAGCAAACCACTTGCCTAAATAATACTATTATGGGCTGGCACTTTGGCTTAGAGCTGTCATTTCTAACCCGAACGTGGAGCCCAGCCCCACCCGCCCCAGATTCGGACCAGGCCGGGCCGTAATAATGTGCTTAAAGTGTGGGCCAGGTCGGTGTTGGGCTTTTTATTGCATAAGAGACGTGCGCAGCCGACAATCCAATATATGCAAACATGGCTTGCTATACTACACCTGCCGCACGCGGCCATTTCACTGCACGCTGACTGGCCAGTTGAAAGAGGTAAAAAGGTCAGTTAAATTTCAGATGGATTACTGCCGGGGATCCATCAGCCCAAATGGATGTTCATTCAGCCGCTGCACTCAGTGGACGCGCGCGACCGATGACCCAAACATGTGAGATCACAGAATATCCGACATGTCAGAGCAGAATGCATGCAGAAGTAAAGGAAGCATTTAATGCGCTTTGATGACTCCTTAGCTCTGATCTTCTGGCCCCTTTACTCAGCTGCGCATCTCCGCCACCCGTTAATAATAGCCGGTGGTATAAGCAGTCAAAGCTTAATTAAAAATGTCAGTTTTTTTTCCGGATTCGGACCTGTAATAACTGTTAATTTGGCGGATCCGGTGGGGTTCGGAGATGATGGCTGCAGGCTGGGGCCATGTCGTGTCGGATTATTTGGAACCGAGTAGGGGTGCACCGATTGCAGTTTTCTGGCCAATCACCGATTTCTAAAAAAGTGTGACTTGCTGATTCCGATTTTGGCTGATACCGATTTTGTTTTATAAGTGACACTGTCAGGTGTTATAAGGTGACAATGCACCTTCATTTTCCAATATTACTTTGTTGAAAAACATACCCTTGAACAATATCCTAGAAACAATACTAACTTGTTTTAACTGGCCATGAGGTTGTGCTCTGAAATATAAAGAAGTTCATACAATTGTTAAAACAAACAAACAAAAAAAATTGGTAAAATCGTTTTCTCGTGCAAGTATCGTCCGATTTCCTAAAATTAAGGAAATCGGGGCCGATTTTTCGTTGCACCCCTAGACCCGAGTGCAACTCTACCGTGGCTTAGTTGGTAGAGCTGTTGCCTCTCAGCAAGAAGGTCGCCAGATCAAATCCCGGCCTGGGACTTTTCTGGAGTTTGCATGTTTTCTCTGTGCATGCATAGATTTCTCTGGGCATTCCAGTTTCCTCCCACAGACCAAAAACATGCATGTTAGGCTAATTGATAAATTAGTAAACTAAATTGTCCCTAGGTGCGAATGGTCATTTGTCTCTATGTGGCCCTGTGATGAACTTGAAACCTGTCCAGGGTGTACCATAACTTTAGCATAGTGACTTCTTGATATGGGCAGTGGGCACCAGTGACCCCCTTGACCCGGAAAGGAAGAAGCGGGTAAAAATAATGGATGGATGGATGGAATATAATACATTGCTGCCATGTGATTGGCTAATTTGTTATTTGTGTTAATAAGCAATTGAACAGGTGTACCTAATACTTACCTTGCACACCTAAGTATTTTTGAATTGAACTGAATTGAGTAAAGTGTCAGGTGAGTCAGTGTATATCAACATAATCAGTCTGTCCGATTGGATTTTTGGAAAAATAAAAAAAAAGTAAAGGCACTTGTTTTGTGTACATCAACCTGCTCAAAAATCAACTAAATATTGTTTTAAATAATCTTTTTAAGCTAACCCTAAAAATGCATTTGTTTAGTTGTTTGGAGAATAGACAGCTGCAGTCATGTACAGTATGATATGAGTGTGAGAGGAGACTATGTTTTACACTTGTGGCTTCCAGTGTTGTGGGAAACCTCTGGCTTTGCTGGCAAAATCTCTTTTTTTTACTCTTCATCACTATAGGCACAGTGTACAAATGCATGTTTAAGCACACACATACTGTATACTGTACACACAAATCTATTCAGGTTTTGCATAGAGGCCCCTGGAACACTATTGAGTCTCTCTGTTCTATGCTAGGCTTAATGCAGGCTCAGTGCAATTCTCAGTAGACAGGGATTCTTCTATATGACATGGTAAAGAGCTGCACACATGCATAAGGGACACGGATGGAGTCCGTTGGTATTTTGTACTAGGAACACACTCTGCTGCAGTAATGCTGGGCTCCTTGGATGTCCTCTATAGCGTTCTCATCCAGAAGGTAACACCCGAGTTCTGTGCACTTTTATCTTTATTTAATTAAATGAAACATTCTCATTAAGGAAAGTTTTATTGCCACTGGTAATTAAATACATTTTAAATTAAAAACCATGAAGACATGTTAACTAATTGCCTAATTGTGCCTTATGACACACACAAAAAATATTTTTATCATCCTTTTAGCATTTTATTTTTTCGTTCATTTTTGTTGTGACTGTATTCATGCTGCTCTTAAATTCTGACTTGCATGACGAGTTTGTTTTGCCCTTTTCATAACACATCTATCAGTACATTTTTGAAAAGCAGCAATCACTTTAAAGAATAACTTAGCAGGGGACTGGATGAACCATCTGTTTATCAAAAACACATTTTTTGAAGTTGTATCAAAGAGGCATTTCCAAAAAAGTCAGCTGATAAATTTCACAACTGCTAGTCAGTAGAAAAGTGAAAATACATCGTTGTGGTTAATTGCCACATTTTGTGGGGATTGTATTAGTGATGTTATGGCGTTATTTGTGCCAAGTTATTTAAAAGGTGGCATCGTTGGCATTGAACCATTGTGTCTTGGTGATATAAGCCGAACTATGGAAGGGTCGATTCTTTCCAGGATTCTGATTTTCAGTTTTATGTTGTATACTTGCTTTCACAGTCTAAAGGCTTGTAGCCTTTTTGAATAAGAGGTGAACTCTTTTCAAGAATCCATAGAAGAAGTCTAGTTTCTCTAAAAGATAGAAGATGGCTGGATGGATGGTACAATAATTAGCCATATTATGTGTGTTTTTTTAGCTGATGGCAGTGTACGAGGAACAAGAAGCCCAGCAGAGGAGTGTTGTTGACACCAGCCTTAGCCCCAGCCCTGACCTTCACCAAGCAGAGCTCTCTGTTTTTCAGCCAATCACAGGAGGAGAGATTGAAGTCAATTCCTCAGCCCTCAAGTCTAGTAAGTATTTCATTTAATGGTTATTTTTTTTTTTTTTTTTTTTTTTTTAGCAATTGCATTTTTGTCCTGCTTTTACATGAAGCTGCTTGTATAGTTTCTGTATGTGGTTCTAAAGGCAAACTTTTCAGTGTTATCAGCCCCTTGTTGATTAAAGCCCTCCTTCCTTTTCTTGGCTATCTTTTGATATTCTTTCAGGATCTCTAATAACACATTTAATGGAAATTGAATACTCTGCATAGTTTTAAGCACTCCTTGGTCCTCAGTGCTTATTAGATCGTGATGTTGCAGACTCACATTTATTTAATGCCAGAGATGTTATGACACAAGCGACTTCGGCTGGATTGTTTGACTTCTAAAATTATATGGCTGCTCCATATCTAAATTTATGGTGTTTTATAGTGCATTTATCTGTACTTTAAATTCCTTTTTTTTTCTTTCACAAAATGATCTGAGCATGTTCGATCTCTGCTTGGAATTTAACAACATTTTAAAAGGGGTGAATATTTTTACAAGGCAGTGTAGTTTTTAGTGACTTTTTTTTCCCCTTTACACATGAGACAGACTGTTAACTTTGAATTCCAGCACAGACAAAGGTCAGCATGTGATGGGTGGAACAGTAATAAAAGCAATATGGCAAAGGCCAGAATGTTTTAAGCGCTGTCACTGAAATGTGGCTGAGAAAGAGTCAGAAAGGGAGAAGAAGACAGGATGTGCATGTGTTCTGTCAGGCTGCAAGACCAAAAACTGATGTTTGTGTCTGCTTAGTGTTACCTGGACAAAACCTTTCTGCGTGACCTTTATTCTCTCACTGCATCTGTCTTTGCACCGCGTTATATTTTCAAATTTTTTTTATTTTTTATGCCTTTTTCCATTTTTGTCATATTTCGAGTCAAGCACTTGTTGACTTGAATTACAATGCAAGTATTTGTGAAAAGGGTTTTCCTGTTGACTAAATGCAATTTAACATTTACATTACCTGCACTGGTCTTTGTGTTAACGATACAGTTAATGCAAAGTTTGTTTTCTCAGTCATCCAGGTATATAACAACAAAAAAGGTTGAATCATGTCATCTGGACTTCGTTTTTTTTTGTTAAAAAGAAACGTTTCGCCCCTCATCCAAGAGGCTTCGTCAGTCTGAGGCCTAGCCATCTGGTATTACCCAGAAGCCACCCTGACTCTTGTGTTTCAAGCCTGCCTCAGATACCCCTGAAATATCTGGGTATTACCAGATGGGTATTACCCATCTGGTATTACCCAGATGGGTAATACCAGATGGCTAGGCCTCAGACTGACGAAGCCTCTTGGATGAGGGGCGAAACGTTTCTTTTTAACAAAAAAAAACGAAGTCCAGATGACATGATTCAACCTTTTTTGTTGATACAGTTAATGATTTTTTTTGTGCATAAGTTTTATTTTGAAAAGTCTTGCTTATGTTGAATTTTTTAAATTAAGTTTGAGGGTCTGGTGAGCATTAAGTTATGCACTATTGGTATTGAAAATTATTAATATGTCTTGAGTGCGATATTAAACTTGTCTGTTTAGTTTGAAGAGTTCTTAAGACTACTTTTGAGTTCCTTTGGATTATATTAAATTTCAATCCTTAGCTCTACTACAATAAAACAAAAATAAGTCACATCTTTATAATTGTTTTTATTTCATCCGGACATTGCAGAATCAACATTTCAAACTGTAAAGTACAACCTTTCTAAATCATGAAGGGACCATTGGTGTCAGTCCAGACTCTGTTAAGACAGGAAGTTTAGTCTGTTTCAGTATGGTTGCCTGCCAGAGCAGATTAGAAACGATGTGTTATTGTCATGGGAGATTAGAGGTAACAGAGTTCTGGAGACAATCACAGTGTCAGTGTGAGGAGGTTAGAGTTAGGTTTCTGTAAATTGTTTTACCACAAAGACTATCGTGGATATGACGAGAATAGGCCTAGAAGATTTGCAGCAACTGCTTAAGATGATAAAAAAATAAATAAAACTACAAGCTCATAAAGATAGTCTGACAATTATAAGATAAAATAAACCTTTATTGATCCCACAGGAAATTGTTGTGCCAGAGTTTCAGTGCAAAGGAACATACACAAGTAATCACACACGATATAAAATAATAACAGAGAATGTATCGCAACCACACTAGGAGATAGAGTTAACGTTTTGTATGGTAGTAGCTGATCTTAGTCACCAACACATACTTCAAGCTCTACAGATTGCACAACACATTTGCCTTAAACAATTGCATTAACTGGAATCAACCTTACTTGTCTGTTAGCAAAATATCTCATGAACCAGTGGACAGATCATAATGAAACTCAAAATCATTTTATTGTCTGTGCATCTACTGAATAGGTTTTGGAGGTAAACCAGTTCAAGATGGCCACTTCTGCTAATCATCTTTAAACTACACAAATATGGCTACCTCGGTGAAATTTACAGCTCGAGCCCAGTTACAGTGGTTTAATATATTGATAGGTATTTTTTAATCAAATAAATTATGAGCGAGAAACAAAACGAGTGCACTGCCTTAGATTTACTGGTCCTGTAGTTTCTCCTTTGCTGACAAGAGAAGGCAGCAGGGTCTAAATATTTTGTTGACTTTGCACTAAATCTCCAAGTTCAGATGGTGAAGTTCATTTGGGCAAAAGCTGGAAATTATATTGCTTTGAGTAAAAAGCGTCTCTCCTAAATAAATGCAGTGCACTGGTTTTGTTTATGTTGAGTCACTCTCGCACTCACGGCTTGCTGAGCCATTTGAATATTATGGAGCCATAATTTGTTTTCACACATGCACTGCAGTCCTGAACATTTTCACAGTTGTTCAGGAGGGGTGGCATGTGAAAACACAAAAGTCTGCAATAAGTCAGCTTCAGATTTACTGCTGAGATTTTTCTATCAGCTATTAGTGACATCTCTGGAAGGTTGGTGAGGGAGACGGTGAAAGCTGAAGTTTATTTTGCGCACACCTTTTTGCAGATGAGGATGTGTTTTGATGAGTTGCCGCTTCAAAACTTAATATTGTTTTCTCTTCGCTACTCCATAACGGGAGTAGGTTGAAATATTGTAATAATTTAAACAGAAACACAGCTCACCATGAAACCACATCTACCATTCGTGGTGTATCAACTACACACACAAGTCAGCATTTTATTTATTTATTTTTATTTTGATAATGTCTTACCTATTTTCTACAATAGAGATGCATTTTTACAATAGAGATGCATTTAAAATATGTGATAGTGTTTCTGCATCACATAATTTCAATGTAAAGTGATGTGAAGTGTTATAAAATGGTTATGAATGCAACCATAATCCATCTATAAACATAAAAAAAACCACTAACAAAACATTTTGCTTTATATTTTATTCTGCACTGCAGGACAAAAAAAAAAAAAGTTTTCATTCAACCAAGATTATTGGGAACTAAATGAACAAAATGAAGCAAAAATGCTGAGTAAAGTAAAATGATTCTTGGTTAATGGATGTACATGAATCACATGTTAAAGCTATCGTACCTATTTTTACAGAGTTATCACTACTTTTTGTTCTCAAACTTGTACGGCTCTTTGCTTTGAATACAGTACATCTCATTTGAATTAATTAATAATTAACTGACTTCTTCAGAACTTGGAGACATGCTGAAGAACAGGGAAATAACTAAAACATGCATACCATACCATACCATACCATACCATACCATACCATGCCATTACCATACCATAGCATACCATACCATTACCATTACCATACCAACCATCCATCCATCCATCCATCCATTATCTTTACCCGCTTATTCCATTTTGGGTCACGGGGGTCGCTGGTGCCCATGTCCAGCAATCACTGTGCGAGGGGTGGGGTACACCCTGGACGGGTCGTAAGTCCATCACAGGGCCACATAGAGACAAACGAGACAAACAACCATTCACTCTCTCACTCACACCTAGGGACAATTTAGAGTTACCAATTAGCCTAACATGCATGTTTTTGGTCTGTGGGAGGAAACCGGAGTACCCAGAGAAAACCCACGCATGCACGGAGAGAACATGCAAACTCCACCCAGAAAGGCCCCTGGACCGGGGTTTGAACCAAGGACCTGCTCGCTGAGAGGCAGCAGCTCTACCAGTTGCACCACCGTGCTGCCCCATTACCATACCATACCATTACCATTACCATACCATACCATACCATACCATACCATACCATACCATACCATACCATACCATACCCCTTTATTTATAAAGCACTTAAAACACATCAACAAGTCCTACCAAAGCGCTGTACAGCCAAAACAAACAAGCAAATGACATGGCAATAAATACATAGATCACACAGATGTAAAGGTAAAAACTAAATGGCTAACATTATAGAACACAGACAGGTTAAACTAAGCTCATACAGTGTCAAAAGCCAGGGAATAAAAGTGAGTTTTTAAACAAGACTTGAAAACAGTATGCGAGGGAGCCTACCTGACACGCAGTGGTAACTCATTCCACAATCTTGGACCTGCAACAGAGAAAGCCCTGTCACCTCTGAGCTTGAAACGAGTGTCTGGAACCAATAAAAGCATCTGATGTGCTGACCTTGGAGAACACTGTGGGACATATGGTTGCAGCAGATCAGTGAGATAAGAGGGGTCAGAACTGTTTAGAGATTTAAAAAACATACAGAAGGATTTTAAAATTAAGTTGAAAGTGAACCGGGAGCCAGTGAAGGGAGGCCAGAACTGGAGTAATGTGCTCTCTTTTGCCTGTACCAGTTAAAAATTAGGCTGCAGCATTTTGAACCAAAATGGCAGTGGTCCTTGCAGAACAGGATTCAGCATCACTGGCCTAGAGGAACCTACGAGGCACTGTTTAGCTTTAGTTGAAAAAGCCCTTGGACAGTCGGAAACATGTTACAGCAGCTTTTACTTCTTTTTTCCTTTTGGTTTACTTTACAAATATGTTTTCCCTATACATTTCTTTTGTTCATTTTGTATTTTTACCTGTTGGTACATACATTTTCTCAGATCATCTTCCACTGTCCCTCATTTTACCTTGCGCACTTTCCGTCAAACCATCCCACTTTAATTGTCTATCTTCAAGGAGATGAATTGATCAGTGGTTTGATGTAATCCATACCCCCCCAGCTGTTTTTAAGAGCACTAAGGGTCCATTTGAGACAATCAATATATGACCCTACAAATATCATTTGACATGTCTTCAGAGTACTTCAACCATATAGAGTTCTCTCTACCCACTCTACCACCTTTGCCATTATGTTCCCCTTAGAGCTATAGGTGCTTACTTGGCAGTGTTCCTAATGTGTATATATAGATTGATCACTCCTATGAGTAGGGATGGTAGGTTTGAGGTTTCACACAGATCATAACAACACAGCATATTAAATCATATTTATTTGCTTAGTTTTTTTGCAGTGTTGACTTTCCTCTCATTTTCACTTTTCCCTCAAGCCCCATCAGCGGCATAGGCAACACTGCGGTGTGCACAATTTATCAGTTTCTGGTAAATGATGATTTTATGCAGAGGGCAGATGAGATGTGAAGAAAGAGCCATTATCATCTGTTATCTACTCGCTCACACAAATCTACAAATCAGCCACTTATTGGCCATTTGGATGCATGAACACCAGTGTGTTCACAGATGGGATATGAAGGGAAGAGATAATACATTAACTTCTCACACATCCCGCACACTGTCACCTCTCCAAAACCAGCATTGGGAGCGTTCATAATGGGATTAGTATGTGATTATTACATATGGACATGCATACGCAAATGTAGCTGTCTGTTATAAATTATTAAAATATATTTTTCAGCCATGAATAGACAATTTTAGGTTTGTGTTACCTCAATCCGTCTTTTCTTTCTTTTATTTTGTCTTCTTTGAAATGCAGTTATGCCATTGTGAGTCGTTTAAATATGGTATACACAGTTTTTGTACGTCATTTTGTATTTTCAAAATATTAAATTTCTTTTCTTTTTCTTAATTCATACTAAAGTTTACTTTTGTTTAAGTTACAAATTTCGTATGTATCAAAGTATGTCATTTTAAAATGAGCAGCTTTTAGGTTTAAGTCAATACTAGGATAATTGTTTACTTATTTATTTATTTATTGGCCGTTATTTGGTTACATTTTTCATAAATTTTGCAGTGACACAGCAGCTGAACAAAGTTTATTCATTAAACTAGTGGTATCCCGATACTGATGCTAGTTGCCTGAAGTTCTCGCACTTGTACTAATAAAAACACTTGGATACTTTGAACCAATACCAGTTTTATGCTTGGTGATGTCATTTAGTTTTTCCGTTTTGAATTAACCAAGGACAATAAGTAAAATATTTACATAGTTTAGAAATAGAGGACAGACATAGGTGATGTTAAGAAAGCAAACTGTTTGCTGTATTCTTAATAAAAAAAGTGTTTTTAAAGTAATTGTGTATTGATTGTTTAACTACTCTGTATGGATACCCAGTATCTGCAAGTACTCAAACTAAAATACTTGTACTCGGTCTAAACCAGTATCGGGGCACCTATTATTCTCCCTTGGTGTTTGTTAAAAAATACACTTTTAACACAGTGTAGTGTTGATTAGTGTAAGAGCCATTAGCTTGTCTAAAAACAATTAAATTAGACACAAAATCTGTTGAATAGTGAATCATTTAAAATAACCTCAACAAAACAGTCACATTCAATTATTTATAACGGAGGTTTATTTGCCTAATTTTAGAACCTGGTAAAGACTACATTATTCTATTGTGTTTTGATATGTAAAACCATAGAAAACAAAGCAAATGTAATTATTTGTACCTGACTATATGTTTTAATATTCATCCATATTTGTGGGAATAGTGTAACAAAAGACAGAAACTCCTTCACGTCTGTAAATTCACATGGGCCTGTTTATTCCTACTGTTTCTACAGATACGCCCCTTCTGGTGAGAAGCAGCAGTGACTCAGCCCTCAGCCCCCAAACAACAGAGACTGAAGCCTCTGGCAACGAAGGCAGGATTGGGATGGTGAGAACAAAAACTTGTGTTGTCAAAAAATAAAAATAAAATAAACGTACAAACTCTGCAGCGTTCGATTATATTACGGCATTTAGCAGATGGTTGGATCGAAACAGTTTGCACAAACTGGTGTTGTGCACGTTTTTTTAAATTAAACATAATAAAAGGTAAAAACAAAAAAGTTCATAAAATGCATATTTTGTCATTTTGTAATAAACTGAATTGTGCAGTTTTTTTTTTTTTTTTTCAAACTAAAGACAAGCAGCTAAAATGGTTAAAAAAAAAAAAAAAAAAGTTAGTTAAAATTGATATTATAATTCAGGCTGAGGTAGCTTTAAAATCTCGACTAGTTAATAGTGGGCAAAGATAAATACAGTGCTTAATTTGAAACAGATCTTTCCGGAACAAAATCCAGGAACTCTTAGTTTCACAGGGTGCGTTCCGGCAACTGTTTGCTCAGTTCCGGCAACTCTCGGATTTATTAATAATAAAGTTATGAACAAATGTGACTTCCTTCTTGTTTGGGGAGCCATGCTTGAACCGTGTCGCTCCCCTCTGCTGCTGAGACGATAAATAAATAACTCCGACACCTCCGCTGCTGTTTTTATGACGCTCTGGATGCTTGTCACCCACAACATGCATGTGTCAAAGAGTATAAATCAAAGAGAGTGATACCTGCCCCCTATTTTTCTCTTTCACATTGACAAAATAATTTAGTTTTATCAATGAGTTTGTCAAAGCTCAATTTAGATTTGGGTAAATACAGAAGTAACGTTTAATAAATGTTAGGACTCTTTTTCTTTGCGAACAAAATATATTTTATGTCATTAAACATCTTGTCTTGTCTCTTGTGAGCATGTGCGTTCCCAGGACCCAAACCCCCAAGCTGGTTCGCCCACTATTTGCATTCCGGCATCGATCGGTTTACAAATTAAGCCCTGGAGATATATATATATATATATATATATATATATATATATATATATATATAAGTATTTTTTGCACTGTTAAGTAAGCTGGTTGATGGTGTTTTCCTCCAACCCTGTTCTTTTTGCTTTTTCTCAAAGAACACTACTTTTGCTTTGTCTCGTCTGCTTTTTCCTCCTCTTCCTCGTTTCTACTGCTGATCTCAGTTTCACATCTGTTGCCTTTTCAATTCTAGTGAAGAAAAAGCTGTTATTCCCGGTGTGACTGCAATGTCTGTTCATGTTCCAGAAGGGAGCAGAACAAAAACAAGGTTTAAATCCTTTTCACTTCATTTATTTATACAGCACCAGTTCTAGATTTACTGGAGTAAATGGCACGAACATTTCCACCCCTAAAACAACATCACCCCTCTTTGAAACAGATACATTATACTTGGGTTCCCAGCATTGAGTACCATGACTGATACAAACATTAGGGATTTGCTCAGTTTAAACGTAAAGTAAGCTTCTCCATCTTTAAAGTTTATGTTCTTGTTTCATTTGTTTTATTTTATCTCAGCCTATTCATTGTAAAAATACCCTAATACAATTTATTTTTACAGTTTTGAAATATTTGAAATACCCCAACTTTCTCAACAGATATTCAGAACATGCTAGTAATTATTATATGTATTTCTGCGTATTTCACATTACAGTTATAACAGAACAAATAAATATAGAAATGCTTTTTTATATAACGCCACTTGGTTATTCGTACAGTTTTGATTGTTTGTGGTTGTGTTACAGTTTCATGTTCCCCATACATCACTACATGAAGAAAGTCCCTCAAGTTTAAATTACCTTGGTGTCTGATTGGATAGTTGAGCGATTATCCCTCCACCCTGGAGACTCCTCACTGGACAAACATCCTTTTTTAATCTGTCTGTTATTCCCATTACAATGATCTGTTTGCAAGGTTCCCATCGTTTGGGGACTTTGATTGGTTCTCAGAGGTGGTCAGTGTTTTTTCTTCTTGTTGCTGAGGGCAACACAAGGTGTTGGTGAAACAACACTGCATCCAGATATTAGGTTAGACAGAGAGTATTCTGACCCTAATATTTCTATTCTCATTATTTTTCCACACCAAGCTGGTAAAACTGAAGGAAAAAAAGGCATTTGGTTTAAATATTTTAAGTCATCCATATTTATGCTGTAATCTAGCCCCTATATAAATATTTGCATATTTATTAGGCACATTTATTATTTAGCATTTAGCATCTCAGGGTCAGAAAAATGCATGCAACTAAAAGGCCAAACCATTCACCATATCTGTAGCTTTTCTATGGCATTTAAAACAAGTCAGATTACAACTACAGAGATATGGCATAAAGGAATAAAGAAAAGTTGAAACATTCTGTATTCAGACATTAATTTAGGTTATACATGAAGATCCAAAATTTTGCATAGTAATTTAAACACTTTTTTGAAGAATATACAATTAAAACGTACCCACTGATTAGCAGGCTGCAGTTTGATGAAGAATAAACTTAGAAAACATCAAGATCAACAGGGGAGCTAACTTTTAGTTACAACCGTTACCATTCACATTTAAGTACATTTTCTAGTTCTGAGGTTTTATTAACTGAGATCTTTACACTTTTTGAACCGGACCTACCATTTTGTTGCAACCATGTTTCTGTGTTGCCTTCAACTTTGTCCTTGTGGTTATAGATGCACCACGTCGAACTAACATGTCGTCTTTCAAAAAAATGGTTTGGTCCGATCATTGCAAAACAAGTAAAAGAAAAAGAAAATTGCCTTACTTTAATTTTCTTCTGGTGTCTTTGTCTCTGCTTGATGGCCTTTAGAGCATCAATGTTCCCTCTGTCTGTGCTTTTCTGTCTCACACCTGCTGTGCTGCAATAACTACCCCATAAGTGTTGGAGTAGTAAATGACTCTGTGCAAAGCATCTACTGTAAATAAACTCATTTTTCTTTTCCTTTTGCATGTTTTTTGCTTTTCTTCAGTTGCTCTCACTGTTGTTTCCATTTTCCCTTCACTATCTGTCTCACTTTGATACACACACACGCACTCACGTGCACACTCTCAGTCACTCACTCATCTGTCTCTTCTCAACCAGCCACGTTCCAGTAGAGGTAATAGCTCCAGGGTAATTGTTCAAATTGTCACTTGGCCTTTTGGTGAAAGCATTGAAGGGAAGAAAGTACTCCTCTCGCAGTAATTCTCTGTCTTTTTCCCTGTCTGTTTCTTCCCCTACTCGCCCTCCTTTTAAATTTAATTTCAGCTTTAAAATATTTAGCTGTAAGGCTTAGCTCTTTCCTTTTGTGTTCCAGGTGAAAAAATTCCTTATAGGTCCAAAACTTTTAAACCTTTTACTCTGTTCTGTCACACTTACAACTCACATGATCACTTACATACAAACACATGTAATTCTGCATTTGTATATAGACTTTGCTTGTATGTAGCGCTTCATATTCCTATCTGTTTACATTTACCGTGATCCCTCACCTTTCGCGGGGTTACATTCCAGAGACCCCCACGGAAGGTGAAAATTCGCCAAGTAGCGGTGTTATATTTATTTTGTTATTTATAATCAGTGTTTCACCTAGATATGCCATGTCTGAGCTGCGCGCTGTTTGTACCGACCGTTTTGGAGTAGGGGAGGGGGTGTTCAGCGTGAGGGAAGAGGCAGTGCGAGCGCTGCCTCAAGCTTTTTACCTAGTGCACCTGTATGACACACAGCTAGCTTAGCGCTACGTATGTGCCGATGGGGGTTTCTGGTTTGACACACTGTTCGGTTCGGTAGGCGGGGCGCACTACTTGTATAATGGTAGGGGAAACACTATATATATATATATCTAAGCTTACAGATATATATATATATATACATATATATATATATATATATAAGGCTTTTGAAACCCTTCCCACACGCTTATTGACCTTTCCCACTTTCTTATAATAACAATAATAATAATAATAATAATAATAATGATAATAATAATGTGTTATGTATTGTGATCACTGTATGTTTTCATACAATGGTGAAACTGGCTCTCTGCATTTAACCCATCCACCAGTTGGTGCACTGGGCAGCTATTGAAAGCTGGGGATAAGGTGTGCTGCTCAGAGACACCACGAGATGCGCAATGACTGGGGTTCGAACCTGGGACTTTCGTGTCCCGAGTCGACTGCCCTGCCTCTACACCATCTTGGCCCCCTTATAAACACTTCATATAGTCTTAAATACTTTGTCGATCGCAGTGAAGATGATGACGATGTGATGAATGTACAGTAGTGCACAGCATGTACAGTACACACAATAACCCGCAATATAGTGCAAAAAGTGAACTGCAATATAGTGAGGGATCACTGTGCATGCATGTTGTGGCTTGTGTGATAGTCTGCATGTTTGATAAAGAATTTAATACCAAATTAATGAAGGAGTTAAAGTAACATAACTGTTGCCAGACAGTGCAGCCTTTGGTTTGCATTGAGGCCCTTAAAATTCCCTTTAATCACTTTGTAATCCTTGTTCTTGATAAGCTTTCTAAAAGAGCTTAACCTTCTAAATCAACTCTACTTTTTAATTTTTTTTAATTTTTACACAAATCTAAATTAACGAATGAACGTGAAGTTGTAGCGTGAAATCTTAACGCTCTAATTTGAATAAAATAATGCCAACTGGTTGTTTAAGTTGGTAACTACAGCTGCCAGTTATTTTGGTCAACTTTTGATCTATGCAACAAATTATGACTAAATATCAACTTAAACATCCTCTTTTTTGTGCCACCATTGTTGTTAAAGTGTGTTTAGTTTTACAACTTTAAAAGGTAAAAATAAGTAGTTATGGTGGACAGTGTTGAAACAATGTGGAAATGTAACATTTGTTTTAGCTTAACCTAATTGTCTCCAAGATGGAAGGTGAACATTTGTTAAGACTATGATGGCTGAAAAAAATGGGGAAAGCCTTCTTTTAAATGTCTTAACTTTAACATATATCTTTTAATGTCACAGTGTTACCATCATAAAGGAAACCAAAACAACATTGTATTCTAAAGGCAAAGTGTGACTCACCACTTCTGAAAACTTCTTATGACACATATATTGCATGCAGTTTTCCTTTAACTTTGCATTCTACGTTTATTAAACACAAAATATTGTTTTATTTTAAATTTGTTGTCACTTCTCATGTGAGCCGTCTGGCTTTCTGACATCGCATTAAACCACATTTATTTCCTTTGATAAATCATATTCCCATGGGGATATTTCAAGATAACTTACCTTCAATTTGTCACATTCATTTAGGTAAAAATGCACATAAACTCTCAGACAAAATGCAAAGCTTGCATTGCTACTAATTTATCATACTCATTCCGAGAGCATTTTCAGTGAACACTTAGCCAGATTGGTCATTCTGTAATTAGTAATATCACTAATAGTTTGTGATTTTTTTTATTCACTTTTAGCAATTATTAGATTGGGACCAAGACAAATCAATGGTTGAAGCACATTTGTTACAGACAGACAATAGATACTTAAGGTGGGATTATTAATCACAAAGTTAAAATGAAAATCCAGTATATATCTCTTGCAGTTTTTTTGGTCGACCACCAGGGCTTACAAGTATTGATTTGGCTGTTTAATGTTGACAGACTAATTAATTAATTTTTCCCTGCTGTTGTCGTGACGCATAGTTCTTATAAATCTTTTTTTTTTTCTAAACGCATCAAGTCTTTCAATCTTTATATTTAATAAACAAAATACATTTTAATGTGATCAATAATTACTGAAAGTTTCGCTGCAAATGCTGACCTGTTTTAGAATATATTCCTAAATGTCAAAAGCAAACAAATTAAAAAAAGAAGCCATTCAATTAAGAATATTTGCAAAAAAACATTTTTTTTTTTAAAGATTATATGTCCAGATTTGTTTGACTTGCTTTTTAATTGCCCTTTAATAAGTAACACACTCTATTGGCCTCTGTACTTTGTTGCTCTCTGTAGAGAATATTGAGAGAGACTATTTGTAGATGCATTTATTAAACAAGACATACAATTAGGTACCAGTAACTCTTAAATTAATATCTGAGTGCCTGCGATGACAATGAGGTTAGGATAATTAATGTCACCTGTCATCTTTTTACTAATTAAGCTCAAATGACAGCATTTAGAGCTGGGGCAGGCTAATTAATTTTCATGCCACTAAAGCCTAAACATATGTTCATTGTTCAAGCAGTTTGTCATTTTTCTGTTGGCTCTCACTTTTCCTTCCTCTGTCTTTTTACAATAAACACTAACACTTAGATTTTTAGGTGGTTAGTCTGGACTCAGTCAGTCTGATACCTTCTCACTTTTTCACTCTCCACTATATATACATATACATATATATATATATATATATATATATATATATATATATATATATATATATATATATATGGGGGCCGAGATGGTGTAGAGGCAGGGCAGCCGGCTTGGGACCCGAAAGTCCCAGGTTCAATCCCCAGTCACTGCACATCACGTGGCGTCTCTGGGCAGCACACCTCATCCCCAAAATGCCCCCCGGGGCGCCTTCAATAGCTGCCCACTGCACCACCTGGTGGTGGATGGGTTAAATGCAGAGACTAATTTCGCCATTGTATGGAAACATGCAGTGCTGACATTGTGATGACATTTTATATATATATATATATATATATATAATAAACAGTAGTCCCTCAATTATCGTGAGGGTTACACGCCACACACCCCCAAAGTAGGTGAAAAATTGCAAAGTAGGAACGCTATATTTATTTTAGTATTTATACATATTTTAAGGCTTTATAAACCCTTCCCACACTCTTTCAATGTTGTAAACTCAAACCTACATAATTTTAACAACACATGTATATGTTCTGTACAGTACTGCAAAATTTTACTCACCAGCTCTGCGGAACAGCAGCTATGTAGACCTACCTGCAGCCACGAAACCCACCGCCCCGTCCAGGTTGATGTGCACGCAGATAATTGAGCTTCAGGAATCTTAATGATTATTTGCAACTTTTCTGCCAGTTCTGTGAGCTTAATAAATAGCGTAGATTTGCAAAATGTTCTCTCCATTTCAGCAGAAAGCTGCGGCCGGAAGCACTGTTGGCTTCTGGGTAGTGTAGTTCTTTTGACTGGCATTACAGTGTAAGCTTCTTGAAAGAAAACTACAAAATGGCGGTGCCTGCCTGAAGCATTTTTTTTGTTAGCTTTTTATCCCATAATTTCCCAATCACGTGAGTAATATTCAAGTTGATAATCGTTGAAAAACCGCGAAAGATCGAGTCCACGAAAGTGGAAAAGTGAAGGACCAATGAATTACAGTAGGGATCCGTACCCTGAAGACCTGCGATAAGTGAAAAAAATGCAAAGTAGGAATAGTAATACAAGTAGTAAGTAGTAGTTTATTTTAGTATTTATGTATTAAGGCATTTTAAACCCTTCCCACGCTCTTGCAATATTCTAAACAATGTTTCTAAACTCTAAACACTCTATAAGATTACAGCATGTCATGATTTCAGCTCCCTGCCTCCTCCGCTCTTTGCCACCTGCAAGCGCTGTTGGCCACGCCCACTTCTCCATTCTGCACAGTGAACAGCTGATCAGCTGCAGCAGGAAGTTTATCCTGCAGTATGTATGGGCTGCACAAAGTTGCTGGAAGTGGCAAATAATTTAAAATATTTTTTTTTTTAAATAAAAATTCCATTCTGATTGTGTGGCTCATTAATCAATCAACCAATTGTGTGTCATGTCCACTCTTATTTTGAAAAACCGCGATAGAGCGAGTCAACAGCGAAGTAATGAGGGACTACTTTATATATATATATATATATATATATATATATATATATA
>NC_056510.1:12258608-12271300 GCF_014905685.2 Nematolebias whitei | reverse complement strand
AAAAAAAAAAATATATATATATATATATATATATATATATATTACTTTCAGTTAAGGGCACCTTGCGTCTGGTCTCCTTCAGCAGTTGGAGTGGGTCATATGTCAGCTTGAGCAGTGGAGAGTTAAAGGTTGAAGGTCATGCTGTGAGTCCATTAGTACCAAGTACTAACACAGAGCCTTATTGACCCGTGCATTTGTCTCCATATGTTTACACAAATGTGGGCTTGCAGTGTTTGCCCACACTGAAATAACCACAATATTTGCATACATGAAGCTCATAAAATGAAGTCCATGAACTTTGATTTTAAAAATAAGTTACGTGTTTATACAGTTAAGAGTTTTTATTGTTCCCCAGATAACAATAATCATTATCTTTTTTGGATTATGTAGAAAGTCCAGACATTTTTGTGTCGGTTGGGAAAAAAAAAATACAGATAGTAATATTTCAGTTCCATATCTGTGGACTCACAAAAAGCATGTGGTATTTGGAGGTGAAACACTGCTACTGTTTGTGGTTTAACAAACAAGAGTATGACATGCAAGTAGTGTTGATTGCTTCTTCACTGTGCAGCAAATCCTCACTATGGTTCTCACCTCTCAATATTTCTGAAACCAGCACATACAATGATGCATTTAATGAAACCTCCATGTTTTTATGAATAAATAAATAAATTTCTTGGCAAACATACACCTTTTTCCTAACACCTCTCTCTCTCTCTTGGTTGCCATGCCCACTGGTAGTCTTATTTATTACTGCTTAACAGCACTCCCTGCTTGCCTTCATTCTGTCCATCAAATTAGCATCTCCTTTCCTCATCACTTCACATATTTTTTTCATTCATCTCTTTTGTTTTTTGTTCTCTTTCAAATTGCAATTAAATACATTAAGTCGAGTATTTTTAAATTAATATCAAAACTCTGGAGCTTCCTCGATTTTTAGCTTCCAGCCACTCGTTCTCAGCCGTTTATTTCTCCTCCATATTTTTCAATTTTGTTTTATTTTTTTCAGATTTATTCATTATGTTCAATCTGAATCTCTCTGAATGTTAATCTGTGACTTGTTATCATGATTATGTATGTGTTTGTGTGCTCTGCAGGCAGCCAGTCCTGCTGGGGAAGAGCCGTCAGGGGTGGACCGAGCTCAAAGCAAACCCACCTTCAATGAGAGGTCAGTGTGTTTATGTTTGGGTGATTGAAGCTGGGCGGTATTCAAACCTTTTACTTTTTTCTGTTTTATTTACCAAAGTATATAAAAAAAGCCTTTTAATACGTTAGGATGATTCCCGCTGTAAAGCCTTCCCAACATGTTTGTTTCTTATACCAACTTACCCTTTGATATAACATATTGACCATTTTGTCTTTGTGGTTGCCACACACATGGTTTAGAGGTGGGTTGACTTGAACCCCCCATGTTGCCTCAATCCTTTCGTAAATCACACAGACAGCAATGGGGCATTTCAGCCATTATCCACATGGAAGTGGCATTTTGTGGTTTACAATTTTTGTTTTCAGCCTTGCAACTTAAAAAACCCCCCAAAAAACAAACTGCAATTTAGAAGCCCCCAAACTGTATATTTCAAAAACTAAAACATAAACAGCCACCATTATAAATTGGAATGCCTGAATACATCATTTGATGACGGCAATGTCATTGTGTCTCCTCTAACCTAATCGAGCCCCAGGCATGACAGACGTAACAAAATTAACAGATTACTTGCTCTCATTTGTGCTGTAGACATCAGTTGTTCAACGATAACAAAACTTTTGTATACACTATAACTTTAATGAGCAGACAAGCTTGATGAGCAATAACATTGCCTAAATAAAATAGAGCAAAACCACTTTATTATTACAATAAATAATCTAAGCCCCAAAATACTTTTGTTTCTTTATTACACTGTCAACGTTGCAGGTTTAGAAACCTTACAATATATAAAAATGTTCAGGGAAGTCATCTGGACGGTTTCTTTTTTTGCTGAGATGTTTCATCCTTCATCCAAAGGACTTATTCAATCTGAGGAGCCACCAACAAACTGAATCCAACCACAAAGTGCACACTCCCATAGTGGGGGGGAAAACACACAAAAAAACCAGTTTGCTGGTGATAAGATGGTCTCCGGGGCCCGCCAACAGCCTCAGATAAGTTGACGGGGAAGAGGGTGGGCCCCGGAGGCCATTTTAGCACCAGCATTTTTTTTTTCACTTTGGGAGTGTGCTGTTTGTGGTTGGACTCAGTTTGTTGGTGGCTCCTCGGACTGATGAAGTCGTTCGGATGAAGGACGAAACGTCTCAGCAAAAAAGAAACCGTCCAGATGACCTGACTGAACATTGTTGGATTATTACCTGGATTATTGAGCATGAACTTTGGTCCTACATTATATATCGACAAATTGATTGATTGATTGATTGATTTTATTGTCAATTCTGCATATGTACAGGACATACATAGAAATTGAAATTGCGTTACACTCCTACTCAAGTTGCAGCAAACAACAACATTAGCAAAAATAAACTAACACAACTAGTTATATAAAAAATATAAAAGCTCACAGACTATAACAGTAATGTTTACAAAATTTTGCAACCCCCCCCCCCCAAAAAAAAAAAACCCACTGTGCATTTGATGACAGTTGTGAATTCAAATTTTCTAACTACCATCGAGTTTACAAAAAAAAAGTCAATTACAAGAACCATTATTTCTGTCTCTAACAAAACCTGTTTAAAATTAAGGAGCAAATTTATACGTTAAGGGTGAAATCACAGTTAAAATATGCAAAATCAGAACTACTAGAAAAAAACTTTTGTGTATCAGTAAGTGGAGTCAAACTGTGGAATAATTTGAATATTGAACTTAAACAATGTCCAAACATAAAACTGTTCAAATTATCATATAAACATATGATTATTTCTGGATATAATATATAATAATATTATTCAATTATTATTATTTTTTTGTTATTTGTTATTGATGCTTTAGTTTTTTATGAAGTTAAAGGAATAATGATTGTTCATCTACTATAGTTAACTTAAATAGATACTATATTGATGGATAAATATGGGTTTAGTTGTTATACTGTATGTATGGATTATACATGGAATGAATGTAAGATTATGTAAGGGGTTAAGGAGTGGGAATTTTGATAAGCTTATACTTCTACCCACTCCCTTGAATATGTAAAACAAAAAGTTTTGACATTATGCTTCATGCTTTTTTTTTTTTTTTTAACATATTCAAAAAAAAGCAAAGTAAACTAAATAAAATAAACTAAACTAAACATTCTGGACTGTAAGCTAACCATTAGTTCCTTTATTTTTAATAATTATGTTTTCATTCACTGTTCCAGTTGTTTATTCTGATAAATTACAATAATGTTACGTTTTGTGGTCTTTTCTAAAGAGAAGGTTGTTTTGTGCATATTTGTCTACGTACAAGTTCATCGGGTTTTATGAGCCCGCTTCTGTCCCACTTTCTCTTCATTAAAGCTGTTTTCTAATCTAGATCAAGGCTCGCGCAAATATATTTACTGTTAAAAAGCTCCATCATTAGCTCACTACAAAAGCCTGTGAAAACAAGGTCAGGGTCACTCATACAAGCTCCCCCCCCCACCCCCCGATATGATCACACACACATAGTTTCAAGAATAAACAACTCCAAACGCAGTTTCATTTGATATTTTTACTTGCAGATAGAAGTAACCATGGAAGACATGTGCATACACTAATGAGTACTGCTTAGATTGGCTGTTTTGTTTGCATCTTTGTGATTGTTTTGACTCTGTGGAGCAGATCACACATTCGAACTCTAAGGAACATCAGCCTCTTACCATATACTGCAGTCCAGAAGCTCGTGGGGAATCTATTTAGACGTAAACAATAATGCTGCAATGTGTGCATGTGCTGCATGTTGAACACTTTTTAAATGTATTTTTAAACATTCTTGGAGCAAAGACCAAAGTGCTCTTTTTTTAATCATTTGAAAAATCAAACATTTGTTTGCCCAAAACGTGTATGTAAAATTTATCCCACCATACGTTAGCATCCCCTACAAATTAAACACAGAAATCAACCAACAAACCATGTAGTGAGTAATGCACTTTTAAAAAAAAAAAAAAAATTGCATTTTTAAAACAAATCAGTATATCACAGACATCACTGTTGTTGCTGAAGAAATTTAAATAGATAAATAAATGATATGGTAAAAATATTTTGTCCTAATAGCTCATACCCAACTTGTCCATTATTTGACACAGCACTAATGGAAGCTGGTAACTGGACTTGTAATTGTTTATATTACCTAAATTAACCTAAAAGTTTGTATTAGATGGAACGAAATGTCAGTTTGGTTATAGCTGCATAAAAAAGTGCTCATATAACCAACATGGTTAAAAAAAAAAACATTATAACCATGCTTTTAATGTGACTAAAACCAAACTAAGAGCACATTTTAAATTTTAAAGTGCTTACTGATCAATATGCTGCTCTGTCTGATGATAGTAATGTCAGGACCCGTGAGTTATGTTTTGGTAGTCTTTTTTTTAATTTTTTTTACATGTATTCCTTTTTGGTTAACATTTTTTCATCTTCTGTGTATTGTGATCCTTGTGTTTGTTCTGTTCTTTTTGATTTTTCCTTGTGCGAGCATCACGTTTTCCTTAGTCAGTTTCTGCTTCTCAGTTCCTTCCCCACCCACTTCCACCTGATTCCAGTCAGAATTAGTCACTTGTCTTTACTGTCCTCATCAGCCCAGTCTATTTCTGATCTTTCTCCCACTCAGCAGTCTGTCATTGTATTCTTCACGCCCTGTCAAGTCCTCTTCGGTGGCTCCTTGAGTTTCCATTTGTTATTTTATTTTGTTTGTTGCCACACCAGCCTTTTGATTAGAAATATGAACGCTTTAATAATATAATAATAATAATAATAATGTCATCACAATGTCAGCACTGTATGTTTCCATACAATGGCGAAATTAGTCTCTGCATTTAACCCATCCACCACCAGGTGGTGCAGTGGGCAGCTATTGAAAGCGCCCGGGGGACATTTTGGGGATTAGACGTGCTGCCCAGAGACGCCACGTGATTTAAGTTGTTTTGTGAAGTATGAGTCTGCATTTTTAGGTCTAGTCTTCCTCTAACCATGACAACTTATTGCTTTCTTTAGTTGGCGGGCAAAAATGAAGACAATAATTTTAACTAAAGATCCAGAAAGTCCCACCCAGCCCAGAATTGATTTATCCTGTCCGTATTTACCTAAATGCAACTGGCTCAAGTTCAAGAATCTTTATTATTCCCAAGGGGCAATTTGTTTCACAGTCTGTAGGCACACACAATATCCATACCAGACAAGACATTGAGACATAAAACTAGAAATCATCATTGTTAATTGAGAAGCCTGCTTGCCACAGGGATGCATGAGTGTTTCAGTCTGTCGTACATCTGTGCAGCAGATACCTGCGTCCAGATGGAAGCAACCTGAACTCACCATGGAGTGGGTGATCAGGATCTGCCAGAATCTGCCTGGCCTTGTTCACTGATCTCATCTTGTGTAGGTCAGTGAGGTTCTGTAGGGCTATGTCAGCAGTTTAGCTGCACATCCTGGCAATCCCCGAGAGTTTGTTCCTGTTTTTTTTCATGTCAAAAGTCCAAACCAACAGATGAAGTTGAAAGTTAAAAGAGACTCAATAAAACATGAATAAAACATTCTCATAAAAGTAGAATCAGCATTAAAACCACAGAGCTTCCGATAAAAATACATTTTCTGTTGGGCCATTTTACAAAGTGAATTCAGATGTGCATCAAAGGTCAGTTTGTCATCGAGAACAGTTCCCAAATATTTATAATGATGCACCACCTCGACAGCATCATTGTTAATGACCACAGGAGTGGCAATAGGAGAAACTATAGAAAACTAATAGAAGCTGACCCATAAAACAATTTTCTTTGAAAGCTATGAACTGCATTTTTTTTGTTTTTCTTTTTCCTCTGTATCAAACATTTTACTTACCTGAGTATAGTATTACTTAAATAAATTGCTAAGCTAACTAAATAGAAACTATTTCAGTTCCATTCCCTGTTATGGTTCCTGACATTACAGTGCAGCAAAAAAAAAAAAAAAATGGTTATTGTAAAAGCAGATATCAACTCCCATTTGTGCCAATATCTATTTTTCATGCACATATCCTCTCATGAACACATAGTCTACTCACCATCGAACCATCACAACTCTGAGTAATGTAAAAGTGATGTAATGGTTTTTGTGGTCGCTGGGGAAACGATCCTTGAAATTGCAAAAAAAGTCCAAAATGAGGAGAGAAGCAAAGCCATAAATACTGGAACAGCAAAGCATGTGTTGAATGTGTGTGTTGTGTGTGTGTGAGGCCTCGTATGAGTTGTGATTACTGCGAATGTTTCTGTGCGCTCTGTGGCGCTGCCTCTGTGTGTGAGTATGCCTTTAAATGTGAAGCTACACCTATAAATACAGTAATATGGCTCATCATAATTTTAACCACTCCGCATGCACCCCGAAAAACTCATTACACATGAATCAGATTGTCCTTTTTATATGGGAAACAGATTTATTCTAAATTGGTTTATTGAAATAGCATTTCCCAGTATATTAAATTTCTTTGTGAATAAGGCACTAGATTGAAAGTGCTTTAGAACCGTGGGAGGTGAACAGGTAAGTAAGTTTCACTAGATGCACAAAACAAACTAGATGTGAAAGGGATTTTTGTGGTTTAAGAGTGCCTATAGTTCAATGTTTTGCACCCTAATAATTCCATTAATTCCCTGGTTTAAGAGGCTTTATTGTGTTGCTATACTGATACTAAACAATTAGCTTTTTTACCCTTTGTCTCTGTCTTTAGCGCTAATGCTAACAGTTTCTTATTTTCTGCTTAACTTCCTTATGTGTTGCCCTTTTATTTTTTGTTAAGGACACATCAAAATAGTTGTACATTAATTACTGAAAAAGAAATAAAATAACTGTTACTTCCACATTTGATTACTCAGCCTTATAAAATGTTCTTATGCATTTTTTTAAATTAGCATTTAGTTGTGTGCATTGTTTGTCTTCCATAAGTCTGTGATCCTTTGTTTTAGGAGCTATAAAAAAAGATTGATAAATGAGAATAAGGATGAGTTAAATGCATTGAAGTGAAGAGAGTGGTTTGGTAATGCACATCCTCCTTTTTTGTTTCTCCTCAGTCTTTGTCTTTTATACGAGGATCAGTAAAGTGGCAGCTGGATAAAGAGAACACCTGCTCTCTTCATCTCTTTGCTTCTCTCTGCCCTGCTCTTCCTCTCTGTGCAGTTGGCTCTTTTTCTCTCTTATTCACTCATTGCGCTGCCGTCTCTCTCTTTTCTCAAGTCACCCATTTTGTCTCATTTTTTTGTCTCACCCCACTTCATTTTTTTGCATTGATGCAGCCTGTCAATCATCTCACATGAAATAAAATGATAGGAAAAAAAAATAAAGAAATGCAAATTGATCTGAATTGCATGTGTGTTGTAGATGGAATGTTAGAGATCAGAGGAACAGCGACAGGAAGGGATATAAAAAGGGGGTGCGTGTTTTTTTTTTTTCTTCTCAGACCTTTCTACCTCATTTCACTGTTTCACTTCCAAAGTGTCTTTATTTTTAACCTTTTATTTTCCTTTTCATCAGTATTATTGATGTCCCCTGCACTAAACCTTTAGTTTAGTAATCTAGTTAACATTTAGTTTTACTAACTACTTTTATGTCCAACACTCCGTAGAGGCCTTGCTTTTGAACAGATTGTATAAACCTAAACTGACGTAGTTAACATAAAACGTGCAAAATATGACCACGCTGATGTATCTGTGACTGAGGTGCTAGATATTATTATGCTTTTGTGTAGTTAGTCAGACTCCTACGTTATGTCCTGGGGGCTATGATTATAACCTTTTCCATCCATCCGTCCGTCCATCCGTCCATACATACATACATACATACATGCATACATACCATCCATCCATACCAGTGTTTCCCCTAGGTCACTTGCCTTGGCAGGGCACTCATCTCTGTAGATTTTTGTTGACGGAGGTGGGGGTGGAGATGACATGTCTGCGCTGTGGTGTTACATTACATTAGTGCTGGCAGTTGTCGACCGATGGGGGGGAGGGGGTATGCGTGAGAAAAGCGGAGTGCTACGTTTGTAACTTTTTAGCTAGCGCAAATGTATTGCGCGCCACTAGCTTGGCACTACTACTGTTTCTAAGGGTGAGCTTAATCTTAACAATTAAAAATAAATAAGGACATTTTTGAAAACATGTCTAGAAGTCTCCTGAGATTATAGGACTATAACCAAATGCCAGGGCTGACTTATAGACCATTTTCTGGAATGAAATAAACTGGAAAAAAAAACAAACAAAAAAAACAATAATAATAATAAAAAAAATAATAATAAAAATGAAATCATCTTTATAAACTAACGTGAAAAATATAAATTATATATTCAAAGTGTGGTTCTTTATATGGCATCTACTCATGCTGGGAATACCATAGTTGTTTTAGTTTAAGTACACATTAGTTCATAATATGCTTGTATGATTAAACACAAATATATTTTGGATGTACTTGATCGTGTGTACGTTACTTTCAGGGAGTAGTGTTGGCAGTTGGTTTGCACCCACCAATCTAGCCTGTTCAAACTTATTCAACAACAACAACAACAAAAGAGTTAAATAGAACATATATATTGCATTTAGGTTACGCTTGCGCTGTATTTGATTGGACAAATTCAGATTGTTAGGGTAAACTCAAGTTTCCGCTTTTTCTTTTGGCTGTTCCCTTTACAGAGGTCACCACAGTGAGCCATCCTCCTCCATCTCATACTACCTCTGTGTCCTCTAACTTCATTGATTTATCACATTTTTGGCCTTCCTCTTTGTCTTTTTTCTGGAAGCTGTATCTCTAACATCCTTCTACCAATATACCTACTGTCCCTCCTCAGGACATGTCCAAACCATCTCATCCTGGCTTCTCTAACTTTATCTCACAATCGGTCAACCTTATGCTATACCTTTTATGATCTCATTCCTAATCTTATCCATCCTTGTCTCTACCAAAGAGAACCTCAACACATCTTAATTTCTGCCACTTCTGTCTCCTGTCTTTTTGCCAGTGCCACTGTCTCCAGACCATATAACGTAGCTGGTCTCACTACTCTCTTGTAAACCTTTCATTTGACCTTTGCTGCCACCTATTTGTCACAAATTCCTCCTGAAACCATTCTTCATCCGCTCCATCCTGACTGGACTCTCTCTTTCACCTCTTTACCACACTTCCTATTTTCCTGGACAGTGGACCCCAAGTACTTGAAGTCCTGCACCTTTGTGACCTATGCTCCTTGTAGCCTCACTGTTCCAATGGCCTCCCTTTCATTCACACACGGGCTCTGTCTTACTACCGCTGCCTTTCATTCCTCTTTTAAATTCACATTTTCACCTCTCCAAGTTCTCTTCCACCTGCTCCTTTCTCTCACCACAGTTCACAGTGTCATGTGGGTAAACTCAGATTTGCTGAGTAGAAATGAAGCAACATTATCTTTGTGTGAATGAATAAATCAATGCATGCATGTGCTTGTGAACTTATGCAAGACAGAGACAAATAATAAACCATGTTTTTGGGCTTTGCATTTTTCCCTCCCTGCCACCCACAATCATCAGCAACTCTCTCTGTGGAGTTTATCAACATCACCACTGCTATCACTTGGTGGGGATTTAGGGGTGGATGGATGGCCTAGAGAGACAGAGAGAGAGACAGACGCAGACAAAACGAGTAGACAGACAAAACGAGACAGACACTTAATGAAAAGAGCACAAAACATAGTTCAGACAAACTCACTTGGAAATACACACACTCCAGCACACAGGGAGCAGAGAGAAGGTCACGAGAGGATTAATGGCTGTGCTCTGATAGATAAACTAATCAAACAAACAAAGACTTCAGCACACATACACATTAAAACACAGAATATAAAGCAGAGACAGACTCAAATTATCCAAACTAGCAAGAGACGTTAAGAGATTCAAAGTAGCGAGGAGACGAAAGGCACCAAAACACTTTTTAAACGCACACATCCACTGTAGTCGGGGCTTTTATTAGTTTTGAATGGAGTGTTGGCAGTCCCTTCTCAAAGGCCCATGTTCACAGGCATGGATTAAGACCTTCACAAAAGCATACTTTTGGCAAAGTCTTTGCATTCATGAAACATCATGTGTCAGTTAAGTGTAACCGTTTTCTTAACTTTTTCTCAAGAGACAAGTTTTGAGAATGGTTCTACCAGTCTTTACTTGACTTAACAGACTGTGCCTAAATTCATTCAACTTTTATTTATACAGGTTAGTCTCATTGAGCATTGATGACTTATTTACAAGAGAGACCTGAAAACACCTGTAAACTTGTAAAAAGTGATATACAAAGACATCAATAAGGGTGACCTGGGAGGATGATCACAATGTGTTACAGAAATTAATAAAAAAAAAAAAAACATCTCATCATCCTGCCAGGTTAGCATGCAGTTTTGATATTGCATAATGTATTTTATTATATTTCAGATTGTCACCTGGGTTTTCTATTCCTTGCACAGCTGCTTGTGCTTTCAAGCAACTTTGCAGAGTCGAAAGGCAATTCATTTTTAGTGAAACAATGTTTTAGCATACTATATTATTTCCCGGTTGTAACTTTTTTTTTTGTACTGCAGCCTGACCCGAGTGGTGGAGATCCAGGGTGCAGACAGTCCGCTGGGGATCCACGTGGTTCCATACTGCTCCTCGCTGAGCGGACGGTGAGTTAGGATTTCAAACACACATGTAGTCATGCCAAAATAGAAAAATAAGGTATAATTTTGGCTTTATCAGCAACACTACATGCCAACTTTGTGAGCACTAAATACATTCTAGTGCTATAAAGACTACAATGAAGCATAGCAGGAAAAAGATAGGACAACAGCTAATCTTTTGTTGTCACCATAAATGGATGAAAGACGACTTCAACGAAAAGCAAAGTGCTGTTTTAAGAATTGTTTACCATATTAGCCTGCAATTTTACCTCTCAGCCTAGTTTCATTCTTAAACAGCTCAAGTGTTTTGTGTACCCTTTTCAACTAGACATTTAAAAGACATATTGCTCAAGTGTGCCTTTCATTGTACATTTGCCCAATTTAAATCTGCAAGTTTGCAGAAATTGACAAGTTGTGATTACCCCCCACTACAACAATTTTCCAACAGTTTTTTTTTTTTTTTTGTATTTTATCATTTTAACTGGCTCTGCAAATTTGAATACCTTTACAATGGTCTTTTTATAACATGTATTTCATCCTCTTTCACTATGAACCAATTATCTATTGTCTTTGTGTGTTCTTGGTGATCCCATCTACTAGTTGGCAATATTATGATTTATATCCAACTTTATGTGATATTTTTTAAATGTAAAACCACAATGACATCTGTCTTTGTAGGACTTTTTGTTTTGTTGTATTTTTTTTTCTTAGTGTGGAGTATGTTAACCTGCATGTCAGTTTTGTGGGTCATATGATAAAATAATAAAACAAGTGTAAGTGTTTACTTTTTTTAAGATGTGGGTCTTTAACATCTTCCTTAGATTTTTTTTTTTTTTTTTTTATTCTTTACATACAAAACTCTTATTGGTACATTGAAAACAAAAAATATACTTATGTAATAAGAAAATATTAGGGTCAATAATTTATTCTATTCTAACAGATCTCTTGGTCTGTACATACGTGACGTTGAAGAGGTGAGCCGTTCAAGAAAGGAAGGCTTGTTTCACGAGGATGAGTGCATTGTCAAAATCAACAACACTGACCTCATGGACAGGACATTCAGTCAGTGAGTACAACTCTATTTATTTGTGTATTCCCATGAAGAATAAAAAGGTGGATTTGAGGTTATAAACATCTCAACAGTATGAAATAACTAATTAAATAGTGTATGAATAATAATGGGCATCAGTACTGTGAACAGAGTGCATGCATTTCCAGTTGCTCACTAAAGAACAACTAAAGATTAAACTAAAGAACAAAAGATTTTCCATTTTAAGATTGAATTTATCTACGATTTGTAGTAAATATTAGTTCTGTTTCTGGGAAACAGGATCTATTTTGGTTTAATATTTATGTAAAAATCCTAATGTAGAACAACATTTTAAGACTGCTTCCTAAGCATTTTACAGAAGTGACTGACACTATATTTTGTCCATTATCTTTGAATCACAGAATGTGACCTGAAAAAGTCAAACACAAGCTTTATTTTTTTTTCACTTAATGCCTTCTTCTTTTTGTCTTAGTTGACATTTTTAGAAGTCAGAGTCACTGGTTATGTCACAGTTGTACTCCAGTAGAAAAGAACAACAGATAAAGTACTTACTTGATGTTTGGAGATCTTGGTTTCCAAACAAAACCTTGTATGTACAAATAGTTGATTTTTGATCAGTACCATTACTCATTCTCCATCTTCAGATGTTTGAAGCTTCATATGTTCAAATGTGTTGGATAATAGTCATAATTGTGCTGCATACCTTGAAACTTAAATCGTTGGTGATACTTGATCAATTCAAAATCTTGTGCTCTTGTACACCAAACCTGAAGCTTCTAAGTTAACTCAAAGGCATCCATCCATCCATCCATCCATCCATCCATCCATCCATCCATCCAT
>NC_056510.1:12231331-12258598 GCF_014905685.2 Nematolebias whitei | reverse complement strand
CATCCATCCATCCATCCATCCATCCATCCATCCATCCATCCATCCATTTATTCCGAAGTTGGGTCGTGGGGACAACAGCTTGAGCAGGGAGGTCCAGCCATCTCTTTTCATAGCCACCTCTTCCAGCTCTTCTGGGAGGACTCCAAGGTGTTCCCAGGCCAACCAAGAGACATTCTCTCCAGCGTGTCCTGGGTCTTCCTCGGGGTCTCCTCCCAGTCGGTCATGCCCGAAGCACCTCCCTAGGGAGTCGTCCAGGGAGCATCCTTACCAGATGCCCGAACCACCCCAACTGGCTTCTCTCGATGTGGAGGAGTAGCGGTTCTACTATGAGTCTCTCCAGGATAACTGAACTTCTCACTCTCTAAGGGAGAGTCCAACTACCCTGTGGAGTAAACTCATTTCAACTGCCTGTATCTGCAATCAAATTTTTCAGTCACTACCCAGAGCTCGTGACCATAGGGGAGGGTAGGAACATAATCCGACTGATAAACGGAGAGCTTTGCCTTACAGCTCAGCTCTCCCATCACCACAACAGACCGGTACAGAGTCTGCAATAATGCAGCCACTGCACCAATCTGTCTGTCAGTCTTATGCTCCATTCTTCCCTCATACATGAACAAAACCCCAAGATACTTGAACTCCTCCACTTGAGGCAGAACCTCACCCTCAACCTGAAGAGAGCAATCCACCCTTTTCTGGTTCAGGACCATGCCTTCAGATTTGGAGGTGCTGATTCTCATCCCAGTCGCTTCACACTCAGCTGTGAACCGCTCAAGTGAGAGCTGAAGATCACGACACGATGATGCCAACAGGACCACATCATTTGCAAAGAACAGAGATGGAATCATGTGGCCACCGAACCGGAAACTCTCCGACCCCTGGCTGCACCGAGAAAATCTGTCCATAAAAGTTATGAACAGATTCGGTAACAATGGGCATCCCCGCCGGAGTCTAACGCCCACCCTGAAGGGGTCCGACTCACTACTGGCATTGCAAACCAAACTCTCGCACCGCTTGTCTAGGGGCTGAACAGCCCGTAACAATGGGCCCCCAATCCCATACTCATGGAGCCCCCCCCCCCCCCCCCCCACAGTGTACACCAAGGAACACGATCAAATGCCTTCTCCATTTCACAAAACATTTGTAGACTGGATGGGCAAACTCCCTTGACCCCTCGAGGACCCTAGTGAGGGTAAAGAGCTGATCCAGTATTCCACGGCCAGGACGGAACCTGCATTGTTCCTCCTGGATCTGATGTTCAACCAGCTATTGAACTCGCTTCTCCAGTATCCCTGAATAGACCTTACCAGGGAGGCTAAGGGGAGTCATGCTCCTATAACTAGAGCACACCCTCCAGTGTGCTCCAGTTATAAGGGTATCAAAAGCAATACTTACATGTTGGGGCTTTTTAATGGGTACAATTTCTCATCCTTAACTTTGTTTAACCCCTGGTCATAAAGAAGGTGGGGTCAAGGAGGGGGCATCTAAACTAACTCTGGTTTTTAGGAAATTTGGCTTTTGTGTGCCATCTTTTCCATCCCATTTGTTCCAGGGAAACTGGGTGGATCCATTTTAGATTACATGCGTCTTACCTTATTCAATATGCCCCCAAAGCACCTGCAGGGAAGTGCATTAAAGTGACATAGTTTTGGTTCTAATGGGAATAAAGAGCACAGAAACAACAACTGTAAAACAACAGCTTACAAGTACTAATAGTATAATGATTACAACACATCACAGTGACCTGAAAGTCACAACATTAATTCTTGTTTAATATAAAAGGGGGTAATGAGATTGTGTATGAGGTATTTTATGCTGTGGTGTAGGTAAATGGATTATCATTGGAGAGGGATTTGTACCTATTGTTCAGAAACAAGCGTACAGTCCTGTGCGCATTCACTCAAAGGTGGCAGTTAACACACATGCATGCACTAAAAAAATGAAATAAAAACACATCCAGGTATAAAAATACAGACTGTTGTTTTGCTCAAGATTTAAACCATCTTTTAATATTGATGAATAAACAGAATATTGCCAGTATTGTTTTGTCTTGGCACATGCATTACAACTGTAGCACGGTCATGGGAAATTTGCATAAGTAGGGCACAGGAAGTCCACTGATACCTGTGAATGTATGGTGAACACATAAAAGCACACACACTGTGCCAATGTCCCTGCCAGACAGCTGTTTTAAGGATGCCTGCTTGATTTGAATGTTTGTTTTTGCACAAACGATACAGCGCACGTTTTTCAATCAGGGACAGGGATATCTGTGCACAATAACTTCTGAATACATTTTGAAGACACACGGCTCTCATGTCTAGTTTGAATGTTCTGTATTGTGCACTTAATACAATATGTCACATTAAGTGCTTTTGTTTAGAAAATGTGTGACAAACACTTATCGACTGTTCTTTATGTTGTATGGGTTTTGAATTTAATGCTGTCTGAGGAAAAATAAAATAAAAAGATGACCAACTATCCACTCATACAACAATCCAACTCCTGGCTGTGTTTACTGTATCATTCATAATAACACCAAATTATCCTGTGCAAACTGGAAAAAATATGGCTTTTTTACTTTATCTACCGAGTCTGTAGTGTGTGTATGCAAGCAATAGCTAATGTCAAATTGTTTGTCCAAGCTTAAAGCATTATTGTTTCATATTTAATATATTAAAATCAAAAGTACTTTCTAAACATAGTCCAGTTCTAATCATCATAAATGCTGTCATCATCTAGGCGGAAAACAATCAGAGTGAAATCAAATGAAAGTTTAATAAACTAGATTTGCTCTATCTGTTATCAGAGGTGAATGATGGTGATTACCAATCTCTGTTGACACAGTGGACCCTCTAACTGACTTAGCATGATCTGATATACACTAATTCTCCACAAAATTATCTTTTTATAGATTTATAATGTCCTTGTGTGCAGGTGTTACGGCTCTTTTGTTTCCTGTCCTCTCTTGTCTTGAGCTCAGTGGAGATGAAGACGGAAACAGTAAGCCATGATAAATAACTATTGCCAATCGGGACATAAATTAAATAATACAAACCAAAATATAGTTGTGCACTTAAAATTCAAAAGACAAGTCGCTTGCAGTTTTTCCAGTAAATCAGCACTTTTCAGTACTGTAATGGAACAGCAAATGATATTGTAGTGTCTTGCAGTTTTGGGAAATCAGCTTCTTCCTAATTTATTTATTAATTACCATACTTTCTGGACTATAAGTCGCTTCGGAGAATAGGTCGCATCAGTCAAAAATGCCTCATGAAGAGGAAAACACAATTTATAAGTTGCTTCGGAGTATAAGTCACATTTATTTAGAAGTGTATTTCACAAAGTGCAAGAACAGATATTTAATCTGAAATAACAATAACACACAGAACATACCAGGGATCCTGAACAGGCTTAATTAACAGAACAAGCCAACAAGTCTGACAAGCAAGTTACCGGTAAATTCACCAGTCTCAGTCCACATCACTGGCATTTTACTTGTGTTAAGTTTTTCTCAGTTGTCTTTAAGTGAATGTTGGGGGTGGGGGGTTAACAGTAGAAGAACAACACAAAAGCCTAGAGGGCCCTCTCGCAGCTGCAAATGGTAATGTTTATTCTTTGGTTCATGTCCGTATGATTGAACATTTAACACGTCAGTCAAAAATTATGTCATGACTATGGAATAAAATGTAAATAAGTCGCTTTGGACTTTAAGTCACAGGACTGGCCAAACTTTGAAAAAAAGTGTGACTTATAGTCCGTGAAATTCGGTAAGTGGCATATTTGTAAAATGAGTAATTTGTAATCACATGTATAATGTATGTCTATTTATCTCCCTACTGAGTTATTTTCCCTCCCAAGAAATAATAGATTTTCTTGTCAGAAATTGAAAACTACACTTTGAATAATTTTGTGAATAATTAAATGATATGTGTTACTTGGTATTGATTCCCATACGTAGAATGCAGAATTCACTTTTCTTTGTTTTACCCAGTTTTCATTTAAAACTTTTGTGTTTCTCTGTCCTCCTTGTCATCAGAGCCCAGGACATCTTTCGCCAGGCGATGCGTTCCTCCCTCGTTCGTTTAGAAGTTCTCCCCTCCCCCAACAGGGAAATATATGAGAGGAGTCTGATTGGTCAACTCCATGGCAGCGGTACTGGTCCCAACAGCAGTCCTCATGTCCCCAAATCCAAAGGTCCACCTCCTCCTGTCAAAGCCAAACCTACGTTTAAGCCCCCTGATAATCCAACTCCTAATCCAGAAGTCGTCTCCGTAAGTCACAAAACTTTAGTTATCACACTAAGGTGGTTCCAAAACATTTACGTCAAAGGTTCAGATGCTTAAATGTGATTGGGACATTTAATGAAAACACACTAAATAGGGTTTTGCTTTCATACGAATAGAACAAAATGCTGTCAGTAGTTAAAAAAACATGAATTTCTAAAAGCAAGACTTCACAGCGTTTAGAGAAGACGTGACATTAACTCTCACCAGAGGTTCATAAACTTAAATTTCTCATGCCCAGCACATTTTTTTATGATATGAAAAGTTTTTAGCCTTTGTGCATACAGTGCTCATACAGTTCTTGTGGTTCTGTTCACTTTCTGAGATTAGATTAGCAGAAAACAGTCTCACATTATTTTTACCTCACATCCACTTTCCTCCTGGAACTACCAAGTCTTAAAACAGAACAAACACATGTAGCTGTCGTCAGCATTGCCATGGCTACACGGCTGGCATTTGAAAAACAACTGGTTTAGAGGAAGCAGTTTCTTAGCAACAGCTTATTATCTTTAGTTTATTAAAATAAGTTTGTCGGCCATGCTGGAAGTCTCTACACACTTTCATAAACAATTTGCAGAAGTGCACTTTTCTTTGTCTTCCACTCTATTTGATGCATTAGATTGAAAGTGAAAGGAAATTGTTTTTTGACATTACAGTTGTTTCAACACGTCTGTTTTTGTTTTGTCAGTGACTGAACATTCAAACTTCTGGATATTTTTCCAAACTCTAAAAACTTGCATTTCATTTACTTTTAGAATTAAAACTTTTTGTGTTTTTCAACTAGAGTCCCAAGGTGAAAAGTGAGAGTCCCCTCCTTAGAAAGAGTCCTGCACTTTCTAACTTTGTGTCCAACAAGAAAGGAGGAAGGAGGCTGCGGATTGACTTAAAGAAAGGTGAGGGTCAAAGAAGAAGCATCTCGCAGAATTTTTATTTGAAATAAATTATTTTAAACAATTCTGCACCTGTGTGCAGCCCACAGCTGCAGGAGAAGCTTGCTCGTGCAGCATGTCAGATCTCTGCTCTGCAACGGAGAAGTGGGCGTGGCCGAGAGTGTTGGCAGGTGGCAGAGAGCAGCCGGAGGCAGAGAGCTAAGATCATGACATGCTGTGCTCTTTTAGAGCATTTAGAGTTTAGAAAATTGTGAAAGGCATTGCAAGAATGTGGGAAGGGTTTAAAACACCTTAATATATACCTGTAAATAAATACTAAAACAAACTACTACTACTACTTGTGTACATAATTTTGTTCCATCTCGTACCACATGAGATGGTAATGGCAATAAAGTTTACTTGAACTTGAACTTGGTCTACTGTTTCCCTACTTTGCAGTTATTCACCTATCGCTGAGGGGGTGGACTCAACCCCTGCGATAAATGAGGGACTACTCTTTTTTTCTTGGGGAAATTTCTTGTTTTATTTTTCGCAAATTATTTGATTGTTTTAATTTTTCTCAGTATTATTTGGACGTTAGTTTCGAATATTTTGTAGGTAATCAAATGGCATTTTGGGTTGATTTTAAATCAGTATGTTAAATCTTTTCATCTGTATGGAGCGTGACTTATCAGTTCATCTGGAATCGTTCTTATTTCCTTGCTGTTCTTTGACTGAGTCCCTTTCCTCTTTCAATCTTCCTCATCCATTCTCTTCAGGGTCTATTAAGTCTTTATTGATCTGCTCATTTCTGCTGATATGAATCCATACTGGACCAAACTGCTGACTTGGCACTGCTAAAGAGACCAGACTTAATGAGGTCTATAAAGCACACAACCACTCCCTCTGTCTGTGCACGGCATTTTTGTGCTCTCACATGCATGTGTATGAGTGCTTTGGACACAATAACGTGTGCACATAATTTCTACAATTAGCTTTTTAGTCTTCATCGCCTTTTTTCCAGAACATTCACTCTCTGTATCCTTCATTTAGCAATCATTCTACACGTATCCTTTTTTTCCCCCACCTTGTTTTTATTCTTCAGCCCTCTGGCCTACCCTCTAACCTCAAGGATGTCTATTTTTTTATCCTTTACATTTACAGATATTTTAGCTGCAGCTAACCCTAAAGAGTTTAAAGCAACACAACTGTACAGACTTTGAACATGATTGCACAGTGCAATAGGCTGTTGGGACTAGTTTAAAGCATTTTTATGTTGGTAGATGCAGGGTTGTTCAACTTCAGCTACACATAGGCTGTATATAAATATTACTAGGAGGTTGAGAGCCACAGGTAGTAATTATCACCTGATGTGTGTCCACATATGTGCGTGTTTGTCTGTTTTCCAGAATAACTCATGAATGTTTTTCAGAAAGTAATCATTGGATGTACATCTAAAACTGATGGCTATTCTAGCCAAGTGCCCTTAAAAACACAAACTGTCTATTTCTAAAATTTGTTTGACCAAAGTGATTGGAAATTTTGTGTGATAGTAGCTGAGACTGCTCCTCAACACATAGTCTGAGTGCTAGACCTGTCACAATAACAAATTTAGCTGGGCGATTAATTGTCTCAGAAATTATTGCGATAAACGATAATATTGTTTGGAATTTGACAGTAATTAGTAATTATTGTGCAATTTAAGAATAAATGTTTTCTACCTTCTCTTATTTTGTTTTGCATGTAGTACATTTTTTCAACCACTGGATGGCAGGTTAGGACTGTTTGAACCGCAGGATGGATACTGAGGGAGCGAGCAGCGTGTCTCTTTAAGAAAAATGGGAGGGAGGCGCTTTGGAGCTTTAACAAGACGGAGGTTTTTTCTCAAGTTCGGCTTGTTAGCTTAGCTCGTAGCTTAGCCGCTTTTAACGATCCAGAAACACGATTTTGGACGGTTAAAACAGATTTTAAAGAGAAAAGCGAAAGGGAGGGACCAGTGAAGAGCACCGGAGTTGTCTAGTAGAGAGAGACACGAAAAACAAAAAAGCCGATAAATGTAAACGAGGTCGATAATTTTCATTTATCATGCGATTAATTGATTTATTGTTTATTGCGACAGGCCTACTGAGCGCTACCAAATTGTTTAATTTCTTGTTTAAAGTTATGCTGTTAATAAGTTGGACTCAACTACAGTATGTCTGCCTGTCATCAAATAATTTCATAAACCACTGGACAGATGGGGTGTCGGTAGGCAGGGCGCTCTGTTCTCTTGACAGCGTGGGGTGCCCCCCTTGGATATGGGTAGGGGAGACACTATTTAGACAGAGTTTAGGCAGTTTTGTGATGGCAAATAATTTTAAAAAAGTACATTGTCTGACCTGAACTGCTTAATGAAGAGGCCTGATGCAAACTACTGTAATCAGTTGTGTTTTTTGTTTATGTGTTCGTACAGGTTCAGAAGGTCTTGGATTCACTGTAGTAACAAGGGATTCTTCAGTACATGGTCCTGGTCCTATTTTAGTCAAAAACATTCTGCCGCGTGGAGCTGCTGTTAAAGATGGACGTCTTCAGTCTGGAGATCGCATATTGGAGGTACAGAGCAGCTAACTTTTAGCAGAAATGATTAACATAACCCTTCTGTTTACAACTAGTAAATCTGTTCAAGACAAATGCAGAGATAATGATGGCGTTTTGATTTGTGAGTGTGTTGCGTTGTGTAGGTAAATGGTGTGGATATCACAGGGGTGGGCCAGGAGGAGCTGGTGTGTATGCTCCGCAGCACTCGTCAGGGAGAGACTGTCTTTCTGGTGGTCTTGCGGCAGGATGACATGTTCTTGCCCAGAGAAATGGTAAGAACTGAACTAAGAGTCAACAAAGCAAGAGTTTCTGGTTGTTTGGAGGGTCATTAATCCGTTAGAAGAAAGTGGTTTTTTTTTTGCTCCAGTCCTTTGGTTCAAATTTGGACTTTTCAGTGTAATCGATGGACTTGGTTACTTACAGTTCAGAACATTTCTTTAGACAATAATGTTATTTGTCAGTAAAGAAAAATACAATTCTTTATCCGCATTCCCTTGTTTTTTAACAGACTATGCAGTAATGTATCGATTTAGATGATTAATTTTATTTTGACTGCATTTAACAAACTCTTTGTAAATAAGATATTTTCAAATCCAAAATGATCATTCTGTCTAAATGTCCTTTTATGCATTCTTTGGCCTAGATATAACCACTGATTTTCAGAATAAACATCTTTTAATTGCACTGATTCCTATTTTTCTTGCTTTTTTCTGATTTTGCATGATCAATTTGATCTTTATTCTTATATATTTTTAAAATTTCTGATGCTTTTCTACAATGTTTAACACAGTTTTGTCTAGTTTATTATTTTTGTAATAAAAACCTGTTCCCATCTCAATCCAAATTAGTTTTCCTTTGCATGTATTGATCTTAAGCCATCTTTTTTCTGACCGTATGTTCTCTGAAACTTTTAGAAGTCGGTTATTGTCCTACACTTGCACAAAATATGAAACAATAGGATTTCATGCATTCTTATACTTGTACAATTAAATTTCCATTTTGTAGAATAAAGTTAATCTGTTTTCCACCCTTATTTCCATCTTTTGATGTATCTTTCTCCTTTTATGTTGCTTTTTGTGTCTTTTCCCTTTGTGTCTTTCCGCTCCTGTCGACTGATGTTTCCTCAACGGCTGCCAGACTACCATGTATAAACATATGCGTGTGACCCTAAGCCCCATAGGAAAGTCTGTTTCTGTAGACAGGAAATGAGTGAGGTGTTAGTGACTGCATGTGCTAAAATTTAGGATACTTTGTTCATTTGTGTTACCTTGTACATGTCTAGACTCCACGACTGTCTCAAGCCTATGATGAAACAAAAATATGGGAGAATTGTTTATTTAAAAACTGCACTTGATATTCTAATAATTGTTCCTTTTCAACTTTACTAATATATTAACAGTAAAAAAAAGCAACAACTACATTTCAGTTTTATTTATTCACCCATTTTTCTTTAAACATACTAATTGCAAACAATGGAAACAACTTTAGAAAGACCATCTAAATTAAATGACACAGTTTGAAAATGACACCGTTTGAAAGAGTTTACTCTGGGAGTTTTTTTAGATGTATTGAAATTTCAAAATGTGGGTCCACACTCAGAGTAAACAACGTATCCTGATGATCCCGATCCTGATAAACAAAGCACCGGTACGCAACTGAATCTGCCGAAACCCACATTAAGGCTAGAATCACGTGATAGGCTGGCTGTGGTTGGTGCAGATCTACAATTATGGTCGAACTGGACACAAGTAGAATCTTGAGGAAGACATTATGACACAATGTCTGCTGCAAAATGCTAAAGAAAAGATCAAGAAAGACAACTGTAAAAATAAATATCAGGGATCGAGCGGGAAGGTGGAACAGGATATAGAGCTCAGTATTCAAACAAACATTTTAACAAAGTTCTCCTGGATCACTAAGTTATTGTTTCAACTAGAGCCCGACTGATATGAACATTTTCGATACCGATATTGGGAGTGAAAGGTGAATGCCAATAATCGATATGCTGGCTGAACATTTTTGAATTTTGTCCACCCCCAATAATCTAAGTAAGCAGTTACGTTTAGATCTGTTTTAACACTTGGAAGTCTTGAAACAGTCTTCCTGACATAGGTTCACATTTTTTTTCCTCCACTATTCACCATAAAGTTATCAAATGTGTTACAAAAATATAAATTAAACAAAGAAACATCATTCACTGTTTTACAAGGCAATAGCCTACGTTTGTTTTCTAAACATTAGCTTGCTATCTTTAGAGTCACATAGTTCATGACAAGCAGGTTGGAGGATTGAAGATAATTTATTATTGCTGATTTATTTTATTTTATTTTACAGATCAGGTACACTTAACTTGTGCTCTGTTCGGCAAAGTATGCTAAACAGTATTACTCCCTGCTTCAGCTGTGCTGAAAGTGAAAGTTAAAGCGGCCATGACTTGAAAGTAGTCTTCATCCACCCTCTGCTGGATACATTGTACAATTACACCTTGTGCAAGTAAGGACACACGGCTGGTTACCAGCATTTTAGGGGTGAAAATGTATTTATATAGGCACATAATGGGACAATTGTCACCAATACTGATATGTCCCCACATGCCTATATCGGCCTAAAATATCAGCCCTGCCAATATATCGGTCGGACTCGAGTTTCAGCCTTACCTATATTTCTATCTGCATATTTCAACAAATTTGAGCGTAAATACTTACTAATACATCCAAATTGTCAGCTGTGTCCATCCCAAATGGCTCTTCCATAAACGTAGCCATTGTTGACTTTCTTCAAACACCTTGCTGTTTCTGTAGGTCGGCAGCTTTTATGATTTTTTTTTTTTTCCTTAAAAATGTTTTTAGCTAAGGATCCATTAACCTAAGAAGAAGAATAAAAAAAGTGGGAATTTGGTTTCTTATTTTTTTATGTTTTTTCCCCCTTTTTACTAGTCTGTGACATTGAAATGTGTACCTTTTAACTAGCTGACTATTTTGTCCACTTGCAAACATATCTGTGCTTATACATGTTACTATGGTTACCAAATAATTTATATTATATAGTTTTTATTTTATTAACCTTTATTTAACCAGGCAAAACCCATTGAGATCACAGATCTCTTTTGCAAGGGAGGCCTGGGCCTGAAGGTAGACTAATGTGCATGTTTTTGGTCTTTGGGAAGAAACCGGAGTACCCGGAGAAAACCCATGCAAGGACGAGAAGAACATGCAAACTCCACACAGAAAGACCCCAGGTCCAACAGGGGATTGAACCCAGGACCTTCTTGTTGTGAGGCAACAGTGCTAACCACTGAGCCGTCGTGCTACTTATATGTCTAGATCGAATATACACATCATAGATTACATTGTACAGGACATTTAAACAGTTCTTGGGAAACTTAAAATCACATTAACATCCACCCGATTAGTTGGACTGGAACAATGAATGAAAATTAAATTTGTTCTGATGACTTTGTGAGACAAATTTCAAGTTTTTTACTTCATGATAACTTGAATACAAGAGCATCACGCTGTTTATCAAGCCCACAGTATCTCACACCCAGCAAGCAAACTGAACATTCATTCATTTGTTATTCCAAACGATTCCTCAGGTTTTCTGTAAAAAGTATTGTTTTAACTTCAAACCATGGATAAAGTATCTCACGGGTGAACTATTGCCTCATTTGCTCATATCAGTGTTCATGTGTTGGCCCATGTAAGCATGAAGCAAGTTCATGAACACTTGGATCATTTCTGGCTTGAACCGTTAGACAAGTTATCACGGGACACAATATTTGATATAAAAATATGTGCAGAAATGCAAAAAAAACCCCTCCAACTTTAAAAAAATATATATATTATTTAGTTTTCTGCTTTCTTTGCATTCATGACTGTTTACGGGGGGAAGCAAAAGAAGAACGATGAGGAAATGAGGGAATGATCTTGTCGATCTTCACCCCCTCTTCCGTCGTCTCATTTTAGCTCACCATCTGTTGTTGTCTGCTAATGTGTGTGCTCTCTGTAGAACAAAGACATTACATCACCTCTACATGCATGCAAACTTACTCTGTTGCTCTTCGGAGACATATGACATATTCATACACAGTTCACAGTTTAGCACGTGAACATCCAGCTGTTTGGCTCTCCGGTACAAACACATCGCAAACTCCCAAAGTTACTCGCACATATTACTATGTATATAGTTTTTATTTTTTCCTTTAAATACTGCTGAGTTGGCAAATGATTTGAAATTAATATTTGAGCCATAAACTTTTTTCAGCCTTCAGATGACATAAATATGTTTTCTTCTACTTCTTATTTTAGTTAACGTAAGAACCACTCATGGTTTCTTCTTCATAAAGTATTTTCCAGGTAGTTAAAACACCCACACCTGCCTCCACCCTTGAGCAAGGCCCTTAACTGCCACCATCTGCTTCCAAACAGGTCTCTCTTGAAAATGAGTTCTCCTGACTTATTGAGACTACCTGTATAAATAAAGGGTAAATAAATAAAAATAAAGAATTATATATTTTTTTGTTAGTTAATTTTAAAATTAGAGACTAAACAAAATGTTTTAGTAGCACTTAAAGAAATAAAATACAACAGAATTGAGTTCATTAGTATTTGCTTCATTTTTAACACAGTATAAATACAAAGTATTGCTCTGACACACGGTACAGGAGGTAATGATAATAATAAAAACATCACAGTCATACACAGTTCCAAAATGTGGGACTGAATAAAAATGAGTCCATTAAGATTTTTTTGAAGGGGCTTTTGTCATCCATGTTGTCTCGGCTGGGGGGTGATTTGCTTGCTGTTCTTTCTTTTTGTCTTTCTTTCTTTCTTTCTTTTTTTCTTGTTTTTATCAGGAATGGAGCTTTTTAGTGCCAGATGTTCCTCTCAAACACAATGACATGAAATCAGTAAATAGTTAGCAACTGGTGGCAGAGCATGCTCTACACAAAACAACACTATTGAGCAGTTTCTTTACTCTGATTGTAGCTCATCCATCACTTCAGCAGCCAGTCTGTGCATTGATGCGCTGCTTCCTCTCAGTCTGTTGTCTCTTTCTTTGTGTGTGTGTGTGTGTGTGTGTGTGTGTGCACATTTTACTGATATTGTCACCAATGTGACCTTACAGAGTCACTACAGTAGATCCCCCATCTGTTACACCACTCAGAGTCCTGTTTACACACACACACTCACACACATGCACTCCTTGGCAGCTTGGCGTCTCTGCAGGAGCTGCCATCATCCCAGTGGAAAGCAGTCAAGAAGGGTATCACATCTCTCTTTTCTGGATTTCTGTCTCATCTCACATCTCTGTGCTGTTTATCAAAGGCTTTCATCCTCTTATCATCCGACATCAGTGTCGAGTCTTAAAGTGCTGACCACACAGAGATCTCTGATGGTCACACACGCCAGGCAGGTTTGGCTTCACACCTCCGGGGATCGACTTTTCACTGCAGTGCTTTTAGAACCAGCCTTTGTTTTGCCTTTGCGCATCGTAACAGTTTTAGTTAAAAGTCATTCATTCATTCATTCATTCATTCATTCATTCATTCATTTCTATAGCGCTTTACACAACCACAGTGATGGTGACCAAAGTGCAAAGACAGTAATTAACATGATAAGTTAAAAGCAAGAAAAACACAACAAAATAGCAAAAGGAAAACCAGAAATGTCACCACATATTTAAGTACTAAAAGCCTGTTGGAATTAAAAAAAAAAGTCTTAAGCTTTGATTTAAAAGGGCCAAGTTCAGTAACCAAACATAGGTAAGTCATATTGAATAGATTCCAAATATTTGAATATTTTGTCTTAGTCATGTGCGTATTTAAACTGGATATTATTTTCACATTTAGGCTCATTTGTCATTATTATTTAACCACATTAAATAGATCTTTGGGCAGTCGTTTCCCACAGCAAATGTTTTCTGCACAAATCTATACAAAAGCCTAAATAATGTACTTGCTGACGTACACGTTGCACCACCGTATAAGTCACATCAGTCCAAATATGTCTAATAAAGTAGAAAAAAACATAAATAAGTTGTTTCGCCATGTAAGTCGCATCTATAATACGTCAAGTTTGTTATGCATCACCGCTGAGAACCTGAAAACGTGGACTGGTGGTGTGCCAAAAATTGATTGGCTGCCAAATGGCAGCTGCGGGAGCATGCACGGGAGGACTATAACAAGAATTTAACAAGATTAACACTTAAAAACAATTATTTGTTTGCTCGACATTATAATAAAGGTGTGTCTCAGTTGAACTTTTCCTTAATAAATGCACTTTAATGGTCAAATCAGCTGTGTTTCACCTGGGCGGCGCGACAAAATGCAGCTGATTTGACGTTTGCTCCAGGAGTTCCGGAGCGAGATGAAGGTGACTTGGTATGGCAAGCCAAGTGTCTCATTAATGGTCACTTTTACCTATTAATGAGACACTTGGCTTGCCATATTAGCCAAGGGCCCTCTAGTGGTTGAAAATGGTAGTGTTCAATATTTTCCATGTCAGAATGAATGAAATTATCTGCTCTCAGCCACAATTTGGGTTATAAATATGGAGAAAAATGTATATTAGTTGCTTCGTTGTGTAAGTCGCAGGACTTGGAAAGTGACGTATACGGTGAAAATCATGCTACATGAAAGGCCATCTACAAAGCCGTCTCATTATAAGACCATGTTTCTTAAAGCTGGTGCCACTCAGTAGCTTAACAAAAATGTGTTTAATAGACCTCTAATGTTACTCAGACAACTGTCATCTGATGTTTCTGTATGCCTCTTTCTGCATTCCACTTCATTTCTCCTGTAGAGGTGATGTAGGTGACCAAGTTGAGTGTTCTCGCTCATTTTCACATAATGTGTCTTTCCATCATTCGCTCCCTCGCCGTTTCTAGCTCCGTTTAATAAAACTCACTCACCAACTGAGCTGTCTTTTTGATAGCATGTCCTCCTGTTGATCCATCATTGTGGCAACCCATTTAAATGTTAAACGACCTGCATGAGAAGGTTCATCTATGCAAACGGCTTTTTCTGTCACCGGGTAGATTTGATAGAGTTAATGTAGCAAAGAATCAAACACCTTTTGTAGCCGCAAATGGAATTGACACACAGGGGCTCATCACACTAGTTTTTTTGGCATTACACAGAAATGTCCAGCTATCATAGCGATGGGGCTGGAATAAAGGGAATGTTTTTATTGAAGTGATATTTGTTGATTTGTATGTGTTTCTGTCTACTGCTTCATGAAAACAAAGAGTTTGTTTATCTTTTTTTAGCTTTTTTTTTTACTGTTTACTGCACGTTTACTGCTGTATTAAACCCTGTCCTTTCCCTGTCTATAAAAATAAACACATATATCATATTTGGTACCAGGTGATGATTATGGTATGTTACTTATTAAAACTCTCAAGTTGTATCCAACAATGTTCAGTCAAGTCATCTGGACTTTTTTTTTTTTTTTTGTTCCCCCCCACCCCCCGAGATGTTTCGTCCTTCATCCAAAGAACTTCTTCTGTCTGAGGAGGCAGCTAGGAAGCATGGCTGCCTCATAGGAGTTGATGGAGGAGAGGGCGGGCCCCGGCAGCCATCGTATCACCAGCAAACTGTTTTATTTTTCCCCACTATGGGAGTGGAGCTTGTGGGATTCAGTTTCTTGGTGGCTCCTCAGATTGAAGAAGTCCTTTGGATGAAGGACGAAACGTCTCAGCAAAAAATAAACCGTCCAGATGACCTGACTGAACATAGTTGGATTTATACCAGGATTATTGAGCATGAACTTTGTGTCTCAAGTTGTATCTATTGTTTTACAAGAAAATTTGACATTTCCGAACAAATAATATGTTAGCAAAATTTTGGCTTACTCGAATAAATTGATCGAAGCGAGCAGTCTGTTAAATATGCTGATTTAAATCTTTATACATAATGACACCTCACAACTTCTACCTTACATTTGGTCTGACATTACTTCTCTAATGTGCTGAGTGTAAGAAAAACAATTAAACAACAAATGAAGGAAGCGGATTTGGATTAACACAAAGTGTCAGAAAATCTAAAACTTTTCCAAAGTATAAACAGTAATTTGGTCAGAGCTTTAGACACTAATAAATTCTGTGTAATCATGGGCAGAAAGTAGCCAACATTTCTCTGCAGGGCGTTTATAAGTTCCTTCCAAGGTCGAAGAGCTTCCTATCAGGTTTGGACAGTCAGTTGGATAGGAGGATTTTTATTTTTTTTTTCTTCAGAGGGGAAAACAGTTTTCTGCAGAGCAGAGGACTTTGTGTCGGCTTAACGCTGTTAAACCTACAATCCCTACGGGCAAACGGTGTCTAAACCATACACTGCTGACCCACACAAACACAGTCACACACAGACTAGATTCATGCATTTATATTGACAGCAGCACACACAGACATGAACTGTCTGTGACACTGACACAAAACTGTAACCACAGATAAATTACATGGTAAGACAGGAACGATGCATGGTTTCAGTCATCGACCAATTAGTAATAATGCTTCTCCCGTATATTCTCACTGTTCTTCAGTCAAGATTTGAAAAAGAAGCACTTGTATGTTTTTGGTCTGTGGGAGGAAACTGGAGTACCCAGAGAAAACCCATGCATGCATGGAGAGAACATGCAGACTCCACCCAGAAAGGTCCCGGGCTGGGATTTGAACCAGCAACTGAGAGGCAACAACTCTACCAACTGTGCCACTGCGCCGCCCAAATACAAACATGCATAAGACAAAAATAATTTAGCTAATTTGGCATTCTGTATTTCAAAGTATATATATATATTGGTAATTAGTTTGAAATTAAAATCTGTCATTAAGGCTTAAAATTAAAAAGACTGTCCTGTTTGTTATTGCCACACAATTCAGAGGTGCCACTCTGGGATCATGAGCTCCATCAGCAATGATGGAGATTCTCCTCTTTATAGAAAACTGTGCTTAGTTCAGCAAAACACTGCAAAACACATTTTCCTTTTATAACTTAAGATGACTATAGATGCTACCATTACACTTCTAATCTCCAGACCTGAACAGCCATATACACCCACCAAACTGTTGAGAAGCAGATTTTCAAAAATTCTTATTTACAGTATAACAATGCATCTAAAAACTAAGAGCGCAGCATGTCATGATCTCCACTCTCTGCCACCGGCGGCTCTCTGCCATCTGCCAGCATTGTTGGCCACGCCCATTTCTCCACTGTATAGCAGAGATCGACATGCTGCAGGAGTAAGGTTCTCCCTGCACATGTTGGCTGTACACAAGTGCAACAGGTGCTAAATAATTTATTTTAAATTTAAAAAAAAAAATCCATGCTGATCATGTAGCTCATCCATCAATCAGCCAATTGTGTGTCATGTCCAATCTTACTTTGAAAAACCGCGAAACAGCGAGTCCATGAAAATCAAATCACATGTAATCATATATGTATTATTATTATTGTTTTTTTTTTTACAAATTGCAAAATATGTATGAGCTGCTGCAGTGTTAGCTCTCCCATTGAGCCATTGCTTCAAACACACTTTTATGTTTTGTTGCTTTTTTTTTGGTTACAGTATTTTTTCCCCAAACTTACTTTCAGTCTTAGTCATTACCGCCATGCTTCTGTTTAGATAATCTGGTATTTTCACCATCTTTTTTTGGTCCTTTTTACCGTCACAGCCCATATTTGCTTCTTGTTTCTCTGTCACATTTGCAGTCTCTCTCTCTTATATTCCCTTCTGCTCTAGCTTCTTTTGTCCTTCAGGCTTTCTGTAGCTGCTGAATTCTTCAATTACCTTTTGCAAAATGCACAACTTTTATTGATATTGCAGAGCTGAAAGAGGGGAAAAAAAGGTATATGAAAGCCCAAATGGCTTTCTCTTTTTCTTTTTCCTTTAGACCCGTTTTCTTCAGACCATTTTTTAGTCATTGAGAAATTTAGCTGAAAAGCACCTTGTGATGCTTTCTCTCAAATGGAAAAGCTTTTAGTTTAGCTTCTGGAGACCATTCAAGCTCAATAAGCTGAACCCTGTGTGCTCATTCGCACTCTGTTTTTAACCCCTCTCTTTGAGCCATTATTATTCCTTCTTGTCTTTCTCCCAGAAGGATGAGGTGTCTCGTGTGCCTGACGTTGTTTCGGAGAATGGAAAGGAACAACTGATGTTTGAGATACCCCTTAATGACACCGGCTCAGCGGGACTCGGCATCAGCCTCAAAGGGAACAAGTCCAGAGAGACGGGAGAGGATCTGGGAATCTTCATCAAATCCATCATACATGGAGGGGCTGCATATAAGGTGCCATCAAATCATCTGTACCCAAATAAGCATAAATTTGTTGGTGCAAAGTAAAGCTCAAACAATATATAAATCCATCCAAACATCCATTATCTTTTACCCGCTTCTTCTCTTTCGGGTCACTGGTGCCACTGGTGCCCATGTCCAGCAGTCATTGTGCAATAGGCGGGGTACACCCTGGGCAAGTCCATCACAGAAAACAATAGATAAAATGTTTTAAAATTTATTTTGTTTATACTTCTATGGATAAGTTGAACTCTGATGAATCAGATTCCATTCACAATATCTGTCAACGCTTTCAGACCCGAAACATTCTCTGCACGAGTTCAGACAATCTACGGTTTAGTCTAAAAGACTAAAGCAGAATATTAAGGAGGGTAATAAACATAAGCCAAATATAATAATGAATCTATGACTGTCAGATGGTCTTATGAGGACACTCGGGCTGTGTTTTCAGAGGTTCTGACTGCTCTCCTTTGACCTTTTACTCATTATCATGTGGACTACACAAAATAGAAAAACAAAGGCAAAGGGACGGTGATTTAAATACAATCAGACACTATCTCTGTTGCCTTTGCAAAAACAATAGGAAAGAATGGTAAATAATCATGTAGTTTGACAGAATAATTTCATGATTTGTGTTGATTTGGAGGTTATGATGGTAATCAACCTTGACGTTGTATGTATTTTTAATAATAACAGCAATATTTGTTTCCAGGATGGGCGTCTGCACATTAATGACCAGCTCATAGCGATAAATGGCGAGTCGCTTCTGGGACGCTCTAATCACGCAGCCATGGAGACGCTCCGTCGATCGATGTCACAGGAAGGAAACGTCAGAGGGACAATCCAGCTGGTGGTGCTGAGGACCTTGCAGGTACATTTACTGTCTCTGTTTCTTATCAGTGTTGTTGCCAACTCTAAAACTCTTTTTGTGTTGTTACAGTGTTTACGTTTGTCTGGATAATGTTTTAGACTACTGAAGGGAACATTTTTGATGCTAACTTAAACCGATCATATATTATTAGCAATTAATCTTTGACTATGTGATCATGCTGTATATTATCTAACAATTAATTCTCCATCTCAATCTTAACCAATTTACAGAGGAAAGCAACTTGATCCGGATTAGCTCTTAAAGCAATGCTTTCAAACCAGACAGTGCATTTACTCAGACTTAAAGCAATACTTGCCAAGTTGGAAATTGTTTATATTAACTATTTAGGTAAATGTTCAGATGTTGTCATAGGCATGTTGTATGGACTGGTGAGATGCAAGCTTTAGAAGAAAACCCCATGTGTAGCAAAGATTGCATCGAGCTGCAAGTCAGCACAGAGCCCACACATTATTGTAACTTAAAAATCGCATTGTATTAGTTGTGAGACGCATTTTGTAAGATCACAAACTATTATTAGATCTTAATTCTAACATATATGACCTCAGATGCGAAGCTTTAGGTGCAACTTAACATGAGCAACAAATAGCCAAAAATAAGTGGATAATAATTCAACAGTTTGTCAAAAACCAGAGAAGGTCTTCCAAAAGTGAGACAAGTACTCAATGAAGTGAATTCAGGCTGTTTGTTTTTTTCAGGCACACTTGCTGAACTCAATCGCATGAACAAAACCTGACAGAAATAAAAATGACATTTCTTTTATTTTTATTTATGTGTTGCTCTATGTTTTCCTGAGTTGGTAGAAGATATTTAGTAACAAAGTGAAATATCCTTTTGGTATATATAAAAAAAAGGATGCGTTTCCAGTTTTTGTGTTAAAAAAAGTAAATGTATTGCGTTTAGATAGTAAATGAAAGTGTCGTACATGATTCATTAGGTATATATTAGATAAAAGAATTGAAGGCTTGTGTGTAATTTTCTCTGTGTAAATCCTAGAAAATATATTATTATTCTGAGTCCATTTGCTCTGTATCTCTGTGCATGTGCCTTTCGGCCTTCATATCCATTCCTCTCGTTCCTGACACCAGCCTCTCTGCTCGTTTCTGTGTTCTTACCAGCAGCAAAAAGCACATTTACACTTCAGCTCTTCACATTTGTATCTCTAAGTTCTCCTTTGTGTTTGTGGCAGAGATTTCTTGACTCAGCTGTATCTCTTTTCTTCACGAGTTTTTTTTTAAATTTTTTTTATTTTTAAACGGCTTTTCATCTCATCTGCTTTTCAGACGATGCCTTTTACAGGGCTCTGCAGTCTGTTTGCACAGGCTTTGTGCATTTACAAAGCCAGGTGGCAGGTTCAAGTGTGAATGGCTTTTTTGCATTAACTGTTAGTTGGTGAAAGAGCTCAGAATGTAAAACCTGGATCATCTGCTCTTAAGCACACCGACAGTCAGATACATGATTAAACACAAAGTAGGTTGATGAAAAGAACTCTTAAACTATCCGCATGCTTTAAGTACAGTAATGTAGCAGAGTGCTACTTACAGTTTGTTTGCAGTTTATTTACAGTGCTATGTACAATGTATTTACATTTTCAGATTTATTCTGTTTTTATCTTTTTGTCACATTTACACATTTCATATCATCAACCAAACGGTAGTATGAAACAAATATAACTTGTGTAAATTAAGAATTATGTTTTCAAATGAGCTTGAAACACTATTACTGCTCTTAATCAGTATGTTCATGTTTATTATTTAATCTTGATTTGATTGCTTGTCATTATATTTATTCAATATGTTATGCTTTAAAGATAAAAAAAAAGTCAACATTATTATATCAAATAAACCTATAGAATACGAGCAATTCAACAAAACATGCAAACAAAGCTAGTTTGCTGCCACTTTTTGGTTCTACTTTGCTTTTATTACTTTCTAAATTCAACCGGGAAAACGAAAATAAATACATAATGATAATAATATGGAAATGTGATCCAGACTTGTTTGTTTTAAACTGATTGTTACAAACCCAAGACTTCATAACTCAACTTTTTTTTTTTTTTTTTTTGGTGGCTGAGAGAGCATTTATCTTTTTATAGAAATCTGATTTCTCTGTAACACGGGTTAATGGGAGAGCTAGGAGGGGGGCCAACATGATGCCTACCCGCTGAAGAGTGATGCATCCAGGAGGCGCTGCGGGTGGGCTAGGCGCCGGTGCTCGGCGCGAGGTCAAGAGTGGGATGACGAGGAGGATTTATTACGCACATGCACATTCTACTGTTATGGATTTGTTCTTGGAGAAGAGAGTTTATCTCATACAGTGTCACAAAAACACCAAGGTGCACAAATTTATGTATTATAAATTGAAAATCACACATATTCATGCACATTAACAAGCCATACATTAGCTTTCTTAATATATATATATATATATATATATATATATATATATATGTACATTTAATCCCCAAAGGATTGATAAGTTTCCATAAAATACGCTTTTGCACTATAATCCAGTCTTTGTTTGAGACTTACGGGGCCTGCAGAGGGCTCTCCCTTGAGGAAGTATTATGAATTCTGGTGCCACACATACAGTGAAAAATAAGGCATTGCTTCATAAAGCATATTTTTTATATATTTTTTTAAATCAAGCAAATGCTTCAAATTTTATGGAGCATGGGATAAGGGTCTCCCCACAATCTTTTGGACTACTTTTATAGTTAGGCTAATGTCCATTTCTGCTGGTTATTCAACTAAAACCCTCACTCACTACTCCATCTCTCATTTTTAATTCACTTTAGTTCAGGTACTTCAGTTTTGTAAGTAAATTGATATACGATAAATATATTTGCTTTTGCTATTAGTCTTCAAATTTTGGGGATGATATTACCATTTAACAAGTATATTTCTTGGACAGCAATCATCCATCCATCCATCCATTTTCTTTACCCGCTTATTCCATTTTGGGTCACGGGGGTCGCTGGTGCCCATGTCCAACAATCACTGTGCGAGGGGCGGGGTACACCCTGGACGGGTCGCAAGTCCATCACAGGGCCACACAGAGACAAACGAGACAAACAACCATTCACTCTCTCACTCACACCTAGGGACAATTTAGAGTTACCAATCAGCCTAACATACATGTTTTTGGACTGTGGGAGGAAACCGGAGTACCCGGAGAAAACCCACGCATGCACGGAGAGAACATGCAAACTCCACCCAGAAAGGCCCCTGGACCGGGGTTTGAACCAAGGACCTGCTCGCTGAGAGGCAGCAGCTCTACCAGTTGCGCCACCGTGCTGCCGCAATCATTGTGTATGTTATTTTTTTGTTCTTTCAAGTTTTAAATGATGCATTGGTTGTTTTTCGTTTCAGGATCAATTAGAGAGCTCACCTAATTGCTCTTTTGACGGTTCATCTGGGCTGTCAGGACTGATGAGCCCAGTGAAGGGTCAGGCAGGATTGGTCAGTCAGGCCACTGACTCCGTTCACCCGCCGATGGTGAACACTAGCTACGCTTCTAGTGGTGAGTACAGTGTTTGTTCAAACACATACAAGCAAAGATGATTTTATTTTATTTCAGCTGGGTCAGCTGTGGCTGAGTGGTTAGAGCAGTCCTCCAATGCAAAAAATTGGGGGGTCGACTCCACCAGCAGTCACATGTTGAAGTGTCCCTGTGCAAGACACTGAACCCCTCATCACCTCCGATGTGTGTCCCATTGGTGTATGAATGAAAGCACTGATTATTCTTTGTATAGATATAATAGAGTGCTGTAGGAATGAGTAAGTGAGGGCACATATTGTAGTGTAAAGCACTTGACAAGATAGAAAGGCCCTATATAAGTGCAGTCCAGCTACCATTTTTTTTCCTTGGGAGGGGTAGGTTGATAAGGGTTTGTAGGTATTGTCTCAAAAAAAGCACCTTAACTAAAAAAGCACCATTTGACAAAAAGTGCCAAAGCATGTCAACCTCACCTCTCTAACTTTGTTTAAACCTGCTTAACCCGAGCCGTCCTTCTGATTACCCTTCTTATCTCAAAGCGATATTAAACGCAAAACAAAACACATTAACCACTCCAGTTGTGTAATTATAGCCTCACTACTGTTTTAATGTTGCTAATCTACACTGAGCGGTGTTTCCTCATAACAAAGGCATCAGCGAGTCTGGGAGAAATACCATTTAGATTGTTTACATGTATATTTAAATGCTTTTACCTCCACATTCAGCTTGGTTTGCATTCGAGGTCATTGTGGGAACCGAGCATAGATTTACTGAATCATTCATCACTAATTGCTCTTTTCAGATACGTATTCACACCAAAAATAGGCACTTGCATAAACAGGCAATCAGAGGACATTACACTGGATAATCATCTTTGATTTGCTGAATTCAAAACATCCCTGTACGTATCACAAACTGACTAGTTTTAAACCCAGAATAAGCAAACTGACAGAGAGGACCCAACACTTGATTCAAAAGGTAAGTTCAGTTTATTGCAAAATGGAGATATTTACACAGAAGAATTATCTGCAAGGAAAGGGATGTCAGGTAAGTACGGGGATCCGTGGAACAAGAGTTTTCGATATTTACTTTTGCCAGTTTGTCTTGCAGAGCTTGAAATGTGGAGCAGCTTTGAAGAGGAATGTGGAGATTCCAGAGAAGTGGAATACAGGTGAGTGATCATAGAAGTGGGACAAGACGGAAACCAGAAGAACAGGTTGTGTCGCCAGGTGGGATTGATCTCAGGCTGTTCCGAGGACTTTAAAGAGGTAACGGTTTCTAGACAGACTCTAGGAGACTCGAGGAAGGTGAGCATTCACAGAGAAGGAAAAACCAATGGAGCAGGTCTTGACAAAGACACAAGGAAAAAGCACAGGTTTACACTACTCAATGACTTAAATTACTTTAGTTGGAGCTGCCACAAAGTACCCAAGGTCTTCAATGATCCAGCGACAAACTGCTGTCCCACAGGAGCTTAACTACAGCAGTCGTCCATCAGAACAGGATCAGGAACAGGTGTGATGGGGTTGGCTCCGCCCAGCCTCTCAGGAGCTGCAGAAGTCAGGTAAGACACAAAGGTGCCCATAATCTCCACAATGTAAAACCAAGTATAAACCAAAAGACACTTCCATCATACAGTATGTGAAAAGCATTGACAGCCTTTAAGTATGGAGCCATTACAATGAGTTGACACATTTTCCACAACAAAACACTTCTTGTGTTTTTCAGAAACTCAAACACTGATCTTGTCTGACTGTTTTTCATAGTCTCAGATTTTGGCAGAACATGATGCATTATTTCAAAGTCCATACTCAATAATCCAGGTAAATATCCAACAAAGTTAATCCAGGTCCTCTGGATGGATTCTTTATGTTGAAACATTTTGTCTTTCATCCAAAATACTTCATTAGTCCAGAGGACCTGACTTAACTTTGTTGGATTTTTTACCTGGATTATTGAGCATGAACTTTGATGTTTTGAACCACTTTGGCTGTGGCTGCCTCAGAGGAGTTGAGGGGGAAGAGGGTGGACTCCAGAAACCATCTTATTGCCATCAAACTGGTTGGCCCATTATGCAAGTGTGCTACTTATAGGACTGATTTTGTTGTGGCTCCTGGGACTGATGAAGTCCTTTGGATGAAAGATGAAACGTTTCAGCACAAAGAAACCATCTAGAGGACCTGACTTAACTTTGTTGGATGATGCAATATTCTGTATTGGTTTTATTTATTTTTTTTTCCCTTTATCAGTTTATTAAAGCCATCGTATATTTTGCAGTAAATTCACAACAAAAAAAAAAAAAAAAGCTAAATAACAAAACCGAAAACAAACAAAATGAATAAATACACGGACACCTCCAGTACTGACTTGAGTCCCTGCCACTGATTCCACCATTTATCTAGCTTCGTCCAACTTATTTTATTTTCTCTTTGTTTCTCAAGGTTGTTGCGTCTGTTTGTTTGTTTATTTATTGTTTGGCCTGTGAGTTATTTTAGTTCGGTGTGCTTCAGATCACGCCCTCACGCTAACTCTATCTGCTTCTACGCCTATATTATCTGTATGTGATGCATGTGTGTGTGCTTTTGTGTGTGCACTTGTATTACTCACGATGTGGGAATATAAATCTGTTTGCTCATCCACGATGGGCCGAAAGAGCAGATTACCACAACGTGAATGATGCGTTCTTTATTTATGGTCGTGACAAGTTATGGTTAGGTAAGCACTAGTTGTTGGTTACATCTTCAAGGTATAAACGTGTCAGTTTGATGACTGACTGTACACACGCTTGTGTTATCCTCATTGTTGTTATCTGCCTGTTTGTGTGCCTGTTTGCTCAAAATGTGTGTATTTGTTCCTAAATGATATCTCGGCTTGTTTAGAAAAATGTGTTTGTATCTCTCATGTGTGGGTGTGTTGGTTCAGGGATTTTTTTGGCCAGCATCAGACAATATTGGGTCTTTTTGTTTGTGTGTGTGTGTGTGTGTGTGTGTGTGTTTACGCTGCATCCGACAAACAGCTCTGACCTTGAATAAACTCCACTGTTTATATTCACCTCGGCTGCAGTGCCATTTAGATGCACACATTAGTGTTTACTTTTCTAAGCTTGTGCTTGTGCACAATAAGCACATTTCTCAGTTTCTGTGAGTTATTCAGTTGTTTTGTAGTTCATTGGTGTGTATTAGTGTGTGCGTGCGTGTGCCTGCAAGTGTTTTACTCTTCTAATGAACTCTTTCACGTTCTGAATTAATTTAATTTGACACTAAGGTTCAAACAAGAATGGGAAAAAAAAAAAAAAAAAAATTCAACTAATATTTACTTATGCAGAAAGTTAAATTGAGTGTAATGACTTCCTGCATATGTATTTATGCAGATCTGTCTAATTGTTGTTGTTTTTATATTTTAATCACTGCATGTTATTATACCTCCTACCAGAAGTCACCTCTTCTTATTTTTTTAATTTTCCATTTGTATTGTATCTCTCTTTTTCTGTAATGTTAATCAGCTATAATACTGTTTTTTGATATATTGGACTTTTTTTTTTTCTTTCTTTTTTTTTCAATTTTAAAATCAAAGCACATCCAGATTTGTTCTGTGCAGCAACGTTAACATTTCGTTGTTACACAGCAGGTTTTTTTTTTTTTTTTGTTTACAGTAATGAACAAATGAAGATGAAGACTAGGCTGAGCATATTCAGCTTTGAAATGCATTTGTGCTCTTGAGGAGCTTTGCTGAAGTCAGTGGGAGTCAGTGGAACAGCCTTTGACTGGGATCTTAACTGAACTGGTGACTTCATCATGAGATCACTCATCTCGACCACAGGGTTAGAAAACAAGCAGTAAGTCTGAACTGTGACATCACCTTGGAGGTTAAAGAGGAGCGTGATATCATCTTTGACCTGTCTGCGACTTTAGTAACGTTGCCTTGCAAAAGGGTGATTTAGATTTCACCTTTGTCCTGAACAAGAAATATTAGCAATATATACCATGAATTAAAACCAAATTAAGTTTGTTTCCAATATTGCAGTGTTGAAGACTTTTATTTATTAATTTATTTATTAACAAAGCATGCTTTAAAATGTACTGTAGAAACTACTTTATAAAACAAAATTATCTGGTGGTTGGTTTGTTACTGTGGTCAGTAATTTAAAGTCAAGTTTTTTTTTTTATTCTAATCCCGAAGGACAATTTGGTTTGTAGAATGAATCAAAATCTAAAAATTATGAACAGTTAAACATAAATATACCAGTCACCGTTTATAATGTAACTAGAGTAAAACAACTTCCACTCGACTTCTGATGCAGTGAAATGTTGGTATTTCTTTACCAAAGGTTCAGATTAAAGAAGTAGCATTTGAAAGCACATGCATTTACCATATGTATATTTTCAAGAGTTTAAAATACAACTATTTGAATATTTGATTATAATTTTAAAGAACATTACATTCAAAAGAAAAGACAAAATTCACAGTTGGAAAACAAATATCAGGTAAAAAAAAAACAGCTATTTGTTCAGTAAAGAATGTGCCAACCAAGTGATCACTCATTGTTCCACCAGACACACGTATCTTGTGCCTTTGCCGGACAGTGGCTAGTTCAATTATATTTGAATTGTAGTTGGATTCAAAATAATTAGCTTCTGAGCAGTTGTCACACAAAGTTGACCTGGCTGAATCTATCTGCAATAGTTCTACTATCATATTGTTGCTGTACATACAGGTCACCTGCCATGTTTGCTGTTTGTGAAATCGTGATGCCTTTATAATATATAAATAATGTTAGTTCATCAAAGACAATGCACAATACACATACCGGTACTGTGCTTACCCTACATTACTTGCCTTGGCAGGGTGCTCATGTCTTCTG
>NC_056510.1:12222153-12231231 GCF_014905685.2 Nematolebias whitei | reverse complement strand
TTTCAGTGTTTGACCAATGTGTGTGTGTGTGTGTATAGATATAGATATAAAGGTGAAGATCTATGATTTAAAATTGTGCCAGCTGCTGTGTTCATTTGTCCAAAAGTCATCAATGGCTGTCCATCTTAAACTGAATAACTTTTGGAGTCAATTTGATTTAAGATGGAGGCAAAGCAATCTTTGCAAATGCAGAATATGGGTTAGACTATGTTTTGTTAAACATTGAACTGAAAGTTGGTGTGGTAGTAGCTGAGAGTCATTCAGAACACATATTTGGAGTGTTAGCAGATCATGTGAGATAACACAAGATATTCAGTAAGGCATGAGGTTGTGTATATTATTTTCAGTGTTTGACCAAAAAGAATATAACTATGCTGTATTAACTTATCCTAAGATGATGTCAATCTAAAACGCGAGTGTTTTTATTTATTTATTTATTTATTTAGCAAACATGAAATGGTTCGGATTAGGTAGTTGGAAAAACATTCACAAGGACAGAATAATATATCAACAAAGAAAACAACTGCATCACACTTGTACCAAGCTGCGATGTGGGTCTGCAGGTTCTGGAGCTGCATCGTTCCTTCAGGAACTTCTTTGCCTTTAAATCAAGACGGTTTTATTGTAAACACAGTCTTAGTTAGTTAAGACAAATTGTAATTTTTTTTTCTGAATTATTAAAGCTCGTAAATCAAAAATGTAAAGAAAAAAATGTTCTTGCAAGCAGCCAACAAGTTTTGTTTATTTGTGTAAATCTTATTAATACAGTAGTCCCTCGCTACTTCGCGGTTCGTTTATCGTAGACTCACTCGATCACGTTTTTTCAAAATAACATGACGCACAATTGGCTGATGGATGGAAGAGCCACATGATCTGCATGGAACTTTTATTTAAAATAAATTATTTTCTATTATTTAGCACCTGCTGCACATTTGTGCAGCCCAGAGCTGCAGAAAAATCTTCCTGCTGCGGCTGATCAGCTGTTCACTGTGCAGAGCTGAGAAGCGGGCGTGGCCAAGAACGCTTGCAGGTGGCAAAGAGCAGAGGAGGCAGGGAGTTGAAATCATGACATTTTGTGCTCTTTTAGAGCATTTAGAAACATGGATTAGAATATTGCAAGGGTAAAATAAATTACTATTTGTACTATTATTCCTACTTTGTGGGTTTTCACTTATCACGGGGCTTAAGGGTACGGATCACACGCGATAAACGAGGGACTACTGTACTATTAAAACATTATTTTGAGGAATTTGCATACAGGATAATCTTCATTTTCTTTATGTTTCCTGAGTCTTTTTGAAAATTTGACGTACTCTCAACATGACTGCCAATTAGATACTTCAGCATCTTCAAAACTAAAACAATCATACATGCAAAAACCACATGAACACACAGGAAGTTGTTCATGTATAAAAATGTGACTCCTTCATCTCAGAGTGATTTCATGCTGACATGTTGATCCAGTAATCAATCTGGTCTCTGCTCCGATATATATCTGCAAATCCACATCGGACACATGCCATCACCCAAAATGACCCAGAAAACTAGCACATAAGCAAAAATAAAGTGTTTACTTTTTGGTTTGGAGTACTGTCGTATTGACAAAAGAAAAATGATGGAATATGAATTGAATATCTCTGTGGAGCGTTAAATGAGTGCGCCTGGTTATATCAGCGTTTCAGTGCAATAAAAATTTGATATGAGCTGATGAACAGGGTAAGAAGATTGGGAGGCAGTCCAACTCTGAATTGAATTTAGAGCAACTGCAGACCACAGGACCAGTGGGTTCACACCCTCCATCTCCCTCCTCGCACTTTTACAAAAAATGTGACATTTTCAATGCATGAAGCAATTTAATCCTTCTCCCCTCTGTGAAAATCCCTGTAAATGAGCATCTGTGAAATTACGGAGATCGACCAGAGATTGGTCAGTGTGTCAGTCTCCCTCCCTCTGTCTCTTCCTGCCTCTGTCCCATCTCCATCTAATGCAAAATATGAGATATTATCAATGCATGAAGCAATTTAATCTCTTTTCCTTTGCGCCGTCTCTTATGAAAACGTCTGTAAATGAGTGTCTGTGATATTAAGTGGGAGAACGGTCTGTTTTCACTGAGGTCAGCCCTCCCTTTCTCCTCTCTCTGCTTCTGTGATCAGCCCATTTGTCAGAGGTCAGACTTGTTCTCATTTGGGATCAGCATTTTGTCCACCAAACATTCCTTATTACTGTATGTAAATTCATTAATTCCAATTCCATAACCACATCATCTTCACACTTTGACCTTTCTTATCTAGGTTTGTGCATTTGTGTGCATTTTCTACACACAAATACACATCCTTTGCCCCCATGCTAATGAGAATCAAATGAACATATAATTGAATGGGTAGAGTCAAATAATTTATAAAAATCGAAGTAACTAGTAACTTAGTAAGTCTGGAGCAAAGCCTGAGATAGAAGAGAATAAAATAAGGAAATAAGGAAAGGAAACATCACAAAGGAAAGGAGGAAACCAACAAATGCTTTGAAGGACTGAAAAAAAGACAGTAGATTATGAGGGCTTGAACAACAAGGCAATAAATACAAAAGATTCAAAGTGACAAACAGACTGAATGAATCAAAGGTTTTTCAGAAAACAGAATAAGATGCAGGGGAAAAACATCCTTTGTTATGTTAAATACGCCATCTCGCTGGAAATATCTTAGCCTGCTTTGTTCGTCTGTACATTGTCACTGCAAATAATAACGGAGATTGACATAGACCCATGCTATGGATTAATCTCCGAGCAGTTCAGAAGAATTAAACACAGAATGCAATACATCGATGCCCCTAAGCTGGAGAATAATGTGCACTTCTTGATATCCACCTACAGTGCTGGAAGTGCATAAAGTCTTAAGCTGTCTTAGAAATAGCAGCAAGAGCAAAGACTCAGCCACCGTGTGCTTTAGGTTTTTAAAGGATACACTCTTTTTCAAGTGTTTCTGAAGATCAGTACATTAAAGAAAGCTCATTAGGCTATTACATCTTTTTGCACAACTCAACCTTGTGGCTCTGACATTTTCTCCTGCAAGATTTAGAGCAATACAGTGGTGACTGGATTTAAATTTAAATGTAAAGACGAAATGCTGCTATGCAAAGTATTTTCTGTGTCAGGAAAGAGTTGTAATTTACCTTATCACTAACTTTACAATGGATGACAGCCATGCTACAATGTTAAAAACATCAGCCAGAATGTGGATGACCTTGGAAAGGTCTTGGGGTGTGTATTACTGTGTCATGCTACAGTAGGTTAGTAGTTAAGTAAGTCATAAGCTTTTAGTTCTCAGATGATGGATTTGAACAGTGCTCCATACGATGGTCAAAGCGATTAACCAACCCTCTAAACCTCTTTACAAATTTAGCCCTGACCTGTCTGGTGTGTTCCTTGGTCTTCATGGTGCTGTTGATCACTAATGTTCAGAAACAAACCTCTGAAGTCATCACTTGTTTGTACTGGGATTAAATTACACACCTATTTATTTATTAGGTGATTTCTGAAGACAGATGCTTGCACTGGATTTTGGTTAGGGATCTTGGTCTGTGGGAGGGATGAGGAATGGTCAGGGCAGAAGCTTTTCCTCAGTCTAGTGGTTCTATACCTAATGCTCCGCAACCTCTTGCCTGAGGGGAGTGGGGCAAAAAGTGTGTGTGCTGGGTTTGTGGGGTCCTTCATGATGCAGGTGACTCTCTTCCTGCATCTGGAGGTTTAGATGTCTGTGATGGTGGGGAGACTGACTCCAACAGACTTCTGTAGAAGGAGGTGAGGACTGAGCTTCCCAGACCAGCTCGTCTCAGCCGCCTGAGGAAGTAGAGTCTCTGATGAGCTTTCTTGATCAGGCTGGTGGTGTTGTTGCCTCAGCTGAGGTTGTCATTCAGGTGCACACCCAAATACTTGTAGATGGAGACCACTTCCACTGCAGATCCTCCTATGTTCAGGGGGGTTAGCTATGTTTGCTCCTTCTGAAGTCCACAGTCATCTCCTTTATCTTCTTCACATAGATGTGGCGGTTGTGAAGGAGTATGAATACTTTTTGAGATGTGTAAGGATCTATAATGGTTTTGAGCAAAACTTCTGTAGCAAGGTTGCGGTGTTTTATCATCCTACTGACAATATATTGGGGTCCTGGTGGAGCGTGGTGGTAGCATATCCATGACGTGGGACCGTCGTGCACCAGAGTGGTTTGGTCACTGAGACTTTGAAGTAGGACTAGCCATGTTGGCCTCATGTTAATGACCGTGATCGTGACACGGTCATGGAAACAATCTTGTGCAGACATAATTTGGCTGCATCCTGACACTGTTGAGTCTTGCCTGGGCAGGCGCATAGACCATAGTGAGAGTGCTGGTGAGCATCTGGGATGCAGAGAAAAAGGTAATTAGTCAGTATTTACAACTTAGCAGCAATCCACCCATGTTCTAAAAGATTGTGTAGGTTATAGGGTTAGGGTTAGTGGGCATAGTGGGATCATCATCCAAGAAGGGGGAGAAGGGGGACTAAATATTTCATTTATGACACTTTTTGTTATCCCCATCACACAATTTAGATTAAGAAAAGACTGGTTTAGAAAAGTCATATAAAAATGACCTTTATCAAAATGATTTTTATTTCCAAACAAAAAAGCAGATTTAACCCTTATTAGCTGTTTTGTAAGACTGTCTTCTACTCCAATTATGTCTTGTTAGTTGCGATGTCTGTTCAAAAAACATTCCTAAAAATACACTAGTGTTATTTCCACTAAATGTGAAATCAAAATAAGCACAGTAAGTATAGCCTAAAATCTTAAGAAACAGAGAAACATTTTAAACTTTCTGACAATAGCATTAGTCATCTGGAGGACCAAGATTTCACAAGCAAATATAGTTGATGTAATAAGTAACCCTGAAAATGAAATATGACTAATTTATTTTTATTATGCCGTACATACTGTAGAAACAGAATGAAAAAAAAAACAACAGTTTTCCATTTGGCATTCAAGTGAGATTGTTGTCTGGATTGAGAAACTCACATATATATGTTCAAATACTCACGTATTGACCTTTCAAAGTCTTTCATATTTCTGCTAACTTGGTTTTGGTCAGTTTATTTTTCTTGACTCATTGGATTTAAAGTAATGAAAATGCAGGCTTGGAAACTGAAGATGGTCTACAGTAAAGCACAATCAGGAAAGAGAAGAAAAGATATTTAGAACAGAAAATCTTCAGACTGTTGACTGATATTTAACGTTTGGACTCAAGTCTGACCTTGTGTTAAAAAGTAAACTTCTTATAATCGCTGATTTAAAGCATTAATATTAATGATATGAATCAGTATTATACAGTAGTCATGTGCTGACCTTGTAGATGATGCAGGGATTTAATATTTTTCAAATGCAGATCAAGCTTTTTACTGGATGATAGTCAAATATCTGTGTTAAATGTCTCTGATGCACAAAATTGAGGTCAAAGTTCGAATCTTGGAAAGACAGTACTGACGTGCAAGAAAACAACTTTTATTAAGTACATCATCTGTGGTCTAACTATCAAGTTAGCTGCAAAGTTTGTTTTAAATAGTCAATTTAGCTTTTTTTAAGTGTTTACACAGAGTGTTTTTTCCACTAGCATGTGTTTTATGAGCAGTTTAAAGTCTAAGCAATCTCATCTTGATGAATAAGGACATGCTTTTAAGAGTCAAACTAAAGATATTTTGCACTTGAGTGAGCTTGCAGTCGTTTTGCTTGAATTATGAACATGTCCAAAAATTGGGAAGAACATGTTCTCTCAAAATTATCACAGATGTCTTGAAGAACTCAATTTTGTCACGTGTTGCCAATTCATCTCAACATGTTTTAGCTGTATTTTGACGCCCGTACGAAGGAGAAAACAAGTTCGGGTTTAAAACTCTCACCATTAAAATAAAGGACTATTCCAGGATAGGTGCAAAGAGAGCCATGGTGGGTACAATGACTGAGGTCAGCATTGGAAGAATGTACATGTTCTAGCATACAGTTTTGCAAGCTGTGCACTCACAAAAAAGCTGTGATTTTCAAAAATTGTCTGTGCAAAACATGGGTGTCCATCTCAGTGCCTGCTTGGTTGCAAACACTCAGTAATCAGTGAGACTGAAACTGAAAATCACCGTATTTTCTCTCATTTCTGAGTTTTCAACAAATCTAACAGTCACAGCCTATTAATATACTAACTAAATGATTAGTAAGACTTCTGTCTTCTAATGATATTCATCACGTTTGCATTTTAACAGTGCACTGATGTTTTCTAATCTCATGTCTTTCACTTTTAAACATATACACAATATCTGTTTTAAATGAGACTTTATCCATTTTTGCATGTAAAATGGTCGGTGCTTTCAAGAGCTAAACTGATTAAACTGTGGACACACGGTAAGAAACTTGCAGAATGAGTCTGCATAATTTAGATAAAAGCCGTTCTCAGTTTGTGGACTCCACATGAAGAAAAAATAATAAGTGGTTGCGACACTGCTTGTTTCCTTAATCCATGTTTTAAAAAGAATTGGCTGCGTTTGCTACTATATGACTAGCAGAGAACTGAATGTCTTCCACTGTGTCAAGCAAGACTTGGAGTGTCAGTTTATGGTTTGTTTCCATGGCAATTCAATGACACCCAGTGCATGTGGCTCAGGTGCAAATGGAGAGCAGACTGTTGCATACTCACTCTCTTAGTGTATTTGTGTGTGCATGTTGGAGCACAGAATAGACATTAAGAAAAGAAATGTAAGGATAGGGATGACGTTTACCCGCAAACGGATTTAAGACATTAAAATAAAATCCAGTACTGGCAACAAAAGGCTGTTTTGAAAGAGGAAAGGAAAACAAACAGAAGGAAAGGAAATAAAATAACCGGAAAGGAATCCTATTTTTATTCATACAATATGTTGTATGAGATGAAGCAACTGAAATTCTAAGAGGTAATGGTAACAAAGTTCCTCCCATAAGCTCCTTCCAGCCTCAAAAACATCCAAACCAGATGCAAAGCAGTGCTTAGACATACAAATTTAAGAGATCACAAAGTTCGGATGGGTTTGCCAGGAGTTCCAGTTGTTTTTGAGCTTGAATCTGATTTTGCTTTACTGGAACCTGACGCTAAACATCCTGAGCAGCTTGTAGAGCAATTAGGGTGGATGTGTGTCAGGAATATCTGTAGGATGCTCAAAGAAGGTAACCATCTGTCTTCTCTCTGACACACACATCTGCTTCAGTGACTCACTTGTTTTGTATAATGGTCAGTGTGACGACATGGACGGTAAAAAAAATTAGTCAGGTCATCTGGACGATTTCTTTGTCTTTTTTTTTAGACGTTTCGTCCTTCATCCAAAGGACTTCATCAGTCTGAAGAGCCACAAACAAACTCAGTCCCACAAGCAGCACACATACATAGTGGACCAACAAGTTTGCTGGTGATAAGATGGTTTCTGGGGCCTGCCGTCTGCCCCGTCGACTCCTCTGAGGCAGCCATAGCCAAAGTGGTTCAAAACATCAAAGTTCATACTCCAAAGAAGTCCTTTGGAAGAAGGATGAAACGTCTCAAAAAAAAAGAAGAAGTAACTGTCCAGATGACCTGAATGAAGTTTGTTGGATTTTCTACCTGGATTATTGAGCATGGACTTTGACGTTTTCAACCACTTCGGCTATGGCTGCCTCAGAGGAGTGACGGGGGAGAGGGCGGGCCCCAGAACCAACTTATCACCCGTAGACTGGTTGGTCCACTATGTGGGTTTGCTGCTTGTGGGACTGAGTTTGTTGTGGCTCCTCGGACTGATGAAGTCCTTTGTATGAAGGAAGAAACATCTCAACAACAACAAAAAAAAAAAGAAATCGTCCAGATAACCTGACTGAACTTTGTTAGACTGAGGATGTTTGCCCGAGGAGATGAATTTGCTACCGATATTAACTTTTGACAGACTAACATGTTCAAATAAAACCAATTTATTGGTAGCACCCTGTCAACTGCACCATCAAACAAGTAGGCCTTGAACGTGTCTATAAAACACAAATACTTTTTGTATATTACAAGAAAAAGCTTTAAACAAATTTAGTAAGTTGCTAGATTTAATACAGCTGCAGTGGTCTATTGTGATCAAATGTTTAAGGTTTTCTGCAAAGCAAATGTTGAACTTTATTTATTACTTTATCAGATTGAATAGCTATGAAGCACCTTACAAAGAGAGAAAGGGAAAATTAAAACTTAGTTAACAGTTGCAGATAATTAAACATCATGCATGCTGGGTCATGGCAAGAGTCTTTGTACTCTGATTGGCTTAATCAGCTTTTGAAGTAGTAAATTACTCCTTCAGAGAGATTGTGTAATTTCTTAGAGTGTGAAGTAAATGGTTTAATCAAATATAATCAGGATAGAATAATTAGGACTTATCTACAGCATAACAATGCAAGAGAATACCCTTAACAATGAGGAAAACCAGCTTATGGGTCTGCAGAAAGATCTGAAGCAGATTATTCTTTTGTTCTGGATGTAATGAGCAGAAATGGTTTTATGCCTATTTTCTTGACACATTGAACACCAATTTTGTGTGTGTGTGTGTGTCATTATTGGTTCCATGAGATTCTACTTGCATAAAAGGTTTTAGAAAAAATTACACAAAAAGAATTGTCTAAATGGATTTAATTGACATGGGAGGACAATGAAGACAAAAAACTAAAATGTGGCTAAAATCAAAGTAATTCTTTCAAGGAATGCATATCGCCCGCTGCCATTAATATCAGAGTTTTAAACAAAATCATCCTATATTGAGAAATGATGGAGCTGTTGCCGTTTTTTTCAAACCTTGAAAATAGTCTATTTACTATCAGACAAACCAGGTTTACTCAACATCTTGAGCCAGAATTTCAAGCACAAATGTTGCACGATGTAGTGCTCCGAGTATTGGTTGTGAATTACTCTCAGCTACAACCACACCAAATTTTAGTACAATATTAGCAAAATTGACTGAATTAGACTAGTTTTTGTCAGTTAATGACCATCATGAATAGGATTGGCTTTGAAAATTAATCAGCTGTAAAAACAAAGAAACAA
>NC_056510.1:12205934-12222053 GCF_014905685.2 Nematolebias whitei | reverse complement strand
CGAGTCAACCTGTTGAACCAACCTATTCCCCCGCTCGCCTGTGGGGGCGCTGCACCAAGAACTACTGAAAGAAACAACACAAAAACCTCTGAAGACACGTCTTCTTCTTCTTCTGTAAATACAATAAAAACGAAGTGGCATCAAGTTTTAGCAGTTTTAGGAGTTATATTTTGTCATTTTTCAAAAATGGACTTAGCATGAGCAGAAGATGAGACAGAAGACCACTGAGAATATTGTTTTTCACACAAGACAGCTGACGGCTCCATATAAGGTCAGAGCAATGCGTGTTTGTTTACCCTGCGGAGAGGGTCCGGCCTGTTTGCATTCACACTGTACTCGAACCGCGCTGGAGTTCGCTTCTACCGGACCGAGACCTAGGTTTTAGCCCAGGCCAGAGTTCGCCTTTTTGTTCCGTGACAGAGTTCGATGGCGCGTTCACACCTCCCCAAACGAACCGGACTTTCAAGGAAAACGAGCTAGAGTTTGATTAAAGCGGACTAAACAGGACTAGTGTGAATGCACCCTTAATGCTCCCCAACCTCCTGCCTGAAGAGAGCAGGGCAAAAAAAAAAAAAGTGTGTACTGGCTGAGTGGGGTCCTTCATGATGCAGGTGGTCCTCTTCCTGCATCTGGAATTGTAGATGTCTGTGATGGTGGGGAGGCTGACTCCAACAATCTTCTGTGCAGCCTTCACCACTCTCTGCAAAGTTTTTCTTTCTGCAGCTGTGCAGCCTCCATGTCACATGTTGATGCTGGAGCACAGGATGCTCTCCACTGCACACCTGTAGAAGGAGGTGAGGACTGAGCTCCCTAGACCAGCTCGTCTCAGCCGCCTGAGGAAGTAGAGTCTCTGATAAGCGTTCCTTATCATGCTGGTGGTGTTGTTGCTCCAGCTGAGGTTGTCATTCAGGTGCACACCCAAGTACTTGTAGCTGGAGACCACTTCCACCGCAGATCCTCCTATGGGGGGGTGGGTTAGGAGTGTTTGTTCCATCTGACGTCCACGACCATCTCCTTTGTCTTCTTCATATTGATGTGAACATTGATTGATTGATCATTATTGATGTGAACTTGTACATCTCTCTACATTTTAGGGTCATTAATGCTACAATTGTTTTTTCCATATTTGCCTGAAATAAACCTCAAACCAAACAGAGCTTTTAAGTGCAACTGTTGCGTAACCCCGAAGCAACTGTTGATTTGATATCAGGTGGATTTTAAGGTTAGGTCGTATTTTTGTTTTCTAATCAAACAAACCTCCAAGGACGGACTACGACTTTAGGGTCACCATGCTGCTAAACAACAAATCATGAAAAATTTAAGTGCAAACCAAATGTAACTTTAAATTAAAGTGTATATTTGTTGTATAGGCAATGACCCACGTGTTTCTAAAACAGAACATTTTTAAAGTTGTAAACTTAAAACATTATGTTGCATTAAAATGCATTTTCTTATGACACAACCAATGCCTTTGGTAATGTTTATGCTACAGAAGACGGAAAAAAAAAAGATAAAAGCTTTAAATAGTCAATATATTCAGAACGTCATTGTTGCCACTTGCCTTGTTTTTCACCGCAAGTAAGAGAGATGAGCTGCAGACAAATACAAATGACAGAAAGAAAAGGTTGAGCGTAAAATACGACAATTCATCTATCTGCTATTGGAAAAATCTGCTATTGATCTATCATCCACAACAAATGCCTTTTCACTTCAAACAGCAGGAGTCAGTGGCAACAGATTTCTGTGTGTGTGTGTGAGGTGAAATAAAAATGTGTTTTTGACAGTTCAGCTGATTAAGGTGCTAGCAAGGAGGAGGAGGAGGAGGAGAGAGGAAGTTTTGGTGGAGAAAAAAAAATGCTGAAAACTGAGTGGGAGATAAAATGATTTATGGGAGATCTGAAAGGAGAGATAAATGGCAGCCAAAATATCAGATTGCAAGAAAGGGAGCCGAAGAAAAATAAAGCAGGTGATTAGTGTAGAAGGAGGGAGGAAGGGATGGAGATGAAGGGGATGTGATATCGTCAGACGTGCCTGTCTTCCTCTCTCGTTCCAAACGTCTCTGCTTTCAGTCACGCGTGTGCAGATGTGAGGGGATAAAGGACAAGCAGCGAGCAATGTGCAGTAATTCCGGCTTGTGCACTCGGAGAAGCGATGACTGTATGTAAATTTCACTGGAGTGGATTTTATGTCTGTGTATCAAGTTGTCATAAACTCGTTTATCAGGCAGACAAAGCCATATCACCATGAAACATCTGCCACAACTTCAGCTGCTTTTTTATCTTTAAAAAAATATATATATATATTTACTATGGTACATCTTTTTTCTTCTTTTTTCTTTCTAGTCTTTCACCCATTTTAGATTTCTTTCTTGTCTGAGAGTGGGTTTAAGCAACTTTCTGCTGTTCTGGCACGTAGCTAATGGGTGGTTTTCTAAACATTTCCAGGATGGGTTTATAGTCACAGTAGAGGAGAGTGGTGTGTGTTTAAAGTGTCTTTGTCTTGGTTCTTTTATGTCTAAAGCATTTGTATAAGCTTCAAATGTGTCTAAAGTTAGTTTCTACAAACTACAGCAGCTGGAAGTTTATTGTAAACTGGGATACTCAGAAACTTTTGACTTGGCCTTCTTACTTGACATGGTTTCTGCCCCATCATGTCTATACTAGTCAATTTTCAGACTTCCTTTTATGTCCATCTCATGTATGTTTCTTAGACAATAGACTTAATCCATACCGCTGTGCTGCAAGTCTGTATTTTCCCTTTTCATTTGTGTGTGCTGCTAGGGTCTGTTTTCTTAGAGTAGCAGCAGCACCGGTGCTTTGTCGTTTACCACGTAGGAGGCTTTCAGGCACAGTATTGAGCTCTGGGTTGCCTGTATTTTGGAAGCACTTTGTAAGCCCTGCATACAATCACAGCAATACAAAAATGTAAGGAAATTGATTTTAAGTACGACAATATTGCTCAGGCTGTGTTTAGAAGCATGCAGCACTGATATAGCACAAACCATTATACTGCCAGTTGGATTGATTCTTGGGGGTGTTTATCAGATATGCATGAGACATACAAATACAATATGCCTGAAATCTTTTTGTGTTGGCTACATTATTAGAAGTTGAAGTTAAACAAAAAAAGTGTCAGGTAGACATTGTCCTCTTAGCCACTCAAAAGCTTGTTGAATGTTTTCCTCTGTGGGATTTTTTTTTTTTTTTTTTGTGAATTTTAAGTTAGATTTCTTGTGTAACTTCCACAGTTTTTTTTTTTTTTTTTTTTTCATTTTCTTAGATTTTTAAAACTTTTGCCAGAAAGAACACCATTGTGTTTTTGTGGATCTTGAAAAAGCATATGACAGAGTGACGAGGGGAGGAGGTGTGGTATTGCATGAGGAAATCTGGAGTGGCAGAGAAGTATGTTACACTAGTACAGAGCATGTATGAGGACAGCAGGACCGTGGTGAGATGTGCTGTTGGAGTGACAGATAGCTTCAAGGTGGAGGTGGGTGTGCATCAAGGATCGGCTCTGAGCCCCTTCTTGTTTGCTCTGGTGATGGACGAACTAACAGATGAGGTCAGGCAGGAATCCCCGTGGACGATGATGTTTGCAGATGACATTGTGATCTGTGTTGAGAACAGGGAACAGGTAGAAGAGAACTTAGAGAGGTGGATGTGTGCACTTGAAACAAGAAAAATGACATGTTAGTCATAGTAAAAGAGTATGTGTGTGAATGATATGGAGGTTGGTGGAACAGTGAGGCTACAAGGAGCAGAGGTCCAAAAGGTGCAGGACTTCAAGTACTCGGGGTCCATTGTACAGGAAAATGGGGAGTGTGGTAAAGAGGTGAAATAGAGTCCAGGCAGGGTGGAGTGGATGGAGAAAAGTTTCAGGAGTGATTTGTGACAATAGGCTGTCAGCAAAGGTCAAAGCAACATTTTCCAAGACAGTTGTGAGACCAGCTATGTTGTATGGTCTGGACACAGTGGCACTGGCAAAAAGACAGGAGAAAAAACACTGGAAGTGTCAGAAATGACAATGTTGAAGTTCTCCTTAGGAGTGACAAGGATGGACAAGATTAGGAATGAGATCATCAGAGGTACAGCACAGGTTGAACAACTGGGATATAACGTTAGAGAGGCCAGACTGAGATGGTTTGGACATGTCCATAGGAGGGACACTGGGTATATTGGTAGAAGGATGTTAGAAAGGCAGTTGCCAGGAAAAAATACAAAGAGGAAATGTATGGATACAGTTAGAGAGGACATGGATGTAGTTGGAGCAAGGAAGACGGATGTAGAAGACAGAGTGAGATAGAGGAGGATGATTCGCTGTGGCGACCCCTGAAGAGGGAAAAGCCGAAAGAAGAAGCTTTGATGTAGTGCCACTGAATTGTGTCATTGATGTAAGTAATAGACGTTATTTGTCACACTAAAAATCAATTTTATTAGAATAAATATCAATGTAAACTTTAAAAACCAGAAAATAGATCATTGGCACAAGGACTAAATACCCAGAGTGAAAGGACTGAATATGAGCAACACAACACAGGAAGGCAAGTTCAGTGTTTTTATTTACCAGTACAGTGAATATAATCACAGGAGCATATCAGGAACCATGGGGAGCAAGTAGAAGTGTCAGCACTGAAGTTCAGCAGGTATGGTTTTAATTTGATTGTCTTCTGATCCTTACTGGTCAGTGAATGATGTTGGAGAATCACTAGTTCCAATAATCCAGTGAGCAATGGTTCTCTCACGTGGAAATTAGTCACTGGTGAGCAAGTGATTGGAGGGCAAGGAAGACAGCTGAGGAGGTCATGAGGAGGTTTCCAGAATTTCACAAAGAGTCCAAGAACAGGTGGGTCTCAGGAGGTTCACCGGATACAGTAAAAGGTAAAGGTAAGTAAACTTAGGTCACTAGAATATTAAATGGCTAGAAACCTGAACCATTGGCAATGCAATGCTTCAGCGTCAAAAAAGAGTCATCAAATGCCTTATGCTGGGCGTCCCATCAAGGGGATTGGTCTCAGGTGTGGTAGTCTCACGCCATCTAGTGGCCTCAGGAAAAAAGTGACCTGGAACTCCCACAATCAGCCCAAATATTAAAAATATTTGTGTATTTTCAATTCAACCTTTATTTATACAGGTTAATCACATTGAGCCTCGAGGACTCATTTACAAGCGACACCTGTTTAATTTAATTTCTGTTTTTCTTTTTTTCTTTTCAGTGACTAACGGGAGTTACTTTCACATGGAAGAGGAAGAGGAGGAAATATGTGAACAAGATGCTCAGATCAGCTCCAACCAGCAGTACTATTTACAAAAAAAGTATGTGGTAAAATTAACATTTTCTCCCAGAGTTTAAATAAACAAGCTTTAGATATAGAGTAAACATTTTTAATGGTTCTCATTGCAAACAATGATAAAAAAAGGTTATCTTGGTCTTTATCAAATGGTTTCTTTTCAAAAAGAGTCTGTGCCTGTAGTTTGTGCCAGTATATTGACAAAATGGAATTCCGAAATGTGGGTTCACACTCCATGTAAACGAAGCACTTGACTAAATCCATTAAAAACTACTTGGAAGCTTAAGCTGTGTGAATGTCTTACATTCAGCTATCCATAATCTGTGTAGGGAAACAAATATGGTTGAAATGGACAAGTCTAGAATCTTACAGAAGTTGTTCACTAATATACAGCTATGCTTGATCAAAACCGGTACGTTTACAGTTGAAATGTTTTTTTTCAACTCTAATAATGACACGCCTCACTCAACAAATATGAGCTTAAACGTACCAACACATCAAAATTGTTGGCCTTCTCGTTCAATTTCTTTCTTTTTATTTTTCTTTATGACTCCATGACTTAGTGGGTTCCTTTAAAACAAGTGATGACTACCTCTTTTGGCCATTATTGTCAGCTCATGCACGTCTTGATCAGAAACCAAGATCTAGATGTTCTATGATTACTTAGTTAGGGTACACTTTAAATTTTTGTCCTTTTTTCCCTATTTTATATTAAAAATAAAATTCTTAATCCAGCAGTTCAAAGCCAAAGTTTTTTTTTTTTTTTTTCATATATATTAATGTGTAAATGGTATTTTCTAGCACAATATCCACTGAAATAGTCTTGGTTTGACATTTTCAACATTTCTGCATTTTTTAAATTTTTTAATTATATTTTTATATTCTCATTTATTTACATTATTGTGTGGAAATTTGTATCACCCTTAATTTCCTCATGCTTTGTTTTCATGTAACCATAGCTTCTTGTATTTTTTTTTAACTGTCTTTGTGTTTTAGTGGTCTTTAGTTCTCCAGGCGTTCTGACAATCTTTTAAAGTTTGTCTTGGATTTTTCTACTCATTAACTCATGAACAATTATTTAACATTTAGTTTTTTCAAGCTCCACAGTAGAAACTCACTCAAAACACATTAGTTCAGAAAAAAAAAAAAAAAGTCCATTCTTTTGATTAAGTCACTTTCTTACCACTTTGTCAAATCCACTAATTGTCACATAATTTTTTTTTTTTTCTCAGAGAATACACTCACGTGTCTCTCAGGGCCCAGCCTCAGTCTCCTGCCCAGAACCAGAACCAACAGCAGTTCCAGCACATTAAAGCCTCTAAAAGCATGGACCTTGGTACGAGTCAGAGCCAGCATTACATTGGTGGGGAGACTTATTTTGTTTATCTGCTCTGCATGATGGATGCATGCACCTTCATTTTGAAATAATCCTACCGGTGCATGGTTGGTGCGCTGGCATCAGAACCACATGCAGACTGACATCTGTACAAGCTTGTAATGACCATGCAGGGTCTGATACGGTGACCCTGAGGTTTAAACAAACAACATTTGAAAAAATGGAATTACATTTTAAAAAACAAAATTACATTAAGCCAGACCAGAAGTGGTAAAAACTGGAAGTGGTGAAAAAAACGGAATAGCATTTCATAAAACGAAATTGCGAATTACATTTGAAAAAAAAAACACAATTACATTTGGGGAAAAAAAAAAAGAAAAAAAAAAACACATTTGAAATAAAATGGAATCACATTTCAAAAAACAAAATTATATTAAGCCAAACCGTAAGTGGTGAAAACAGGAAGAGGTGAAAAAAATGGAATTACATTTCAAAATATGAAATTATATTACATAAAGGTTGTATACAACATAATTCATAAATTACTACTAATAATTAGATACAAATAATAATAAGTATACATACTAATAATACATAATTACATAATCTAAAAAAAGTTAAATCTGGTCCTCTGGACATTCTGAATGTCCAGAGGACCAGATTTAACTTTTTTAGATTTTTCTACCTGGATTATTGAGCATGCATCAGGATAATTACATAATGTAATTTTGTTTGTTGAAAGGTAATTCCGTTTTTTCACCACTTCCACTTTGGCTTAATGTAATTATGTTTTATCAAATGTAATTCCATTTTTTTTTCTCAAATGCTGTTTGTGTAAACCTCAAGGCCACTGTAATCTGGTGTATAGTGTGTGTGATTTTCAACCACTTTCTATTTAGTTCCTGTGTCATTATGTTGTTATATACTAACTTACTCACTTTATTATTGAAAATTCCTTTATCAAATTTTTAATCCTGTTTGTCGCTTAATAACTGATGAGTGGTTGCACATTTTCCTAAGAAATGTATTTATTTATTCTCTTAATTCTTTTTATAAGCAAAGGAGAAAGAAATCATAATGTGTGGTGCAGAATTTTCAAACTGAGCATCAGTACGGCCTCTCATTTCTGAAAACAAATGTCAGAAAAGCAGTTTTCGCAGCGACTGTAATCGCCCTTTGCCTGACGTCTTTGTCACCTGTTGCTCTTTTATTACTGATGTTCTCGCGCGAATGTTGAGTGACATTTCAGTGATTGTTAAAAAGTCAGCTCAGAAATACACACGTGCATGTGTGCATACTTATTTCTGTGCTTTTGCATGCATCAGTGCGACATGACAGCGGATGGAGCAGTGGAACAAAAGCGCATTGTTTCAAATGTCACTTTCTCTCCTCGAGTTCAGGCTGCTGCCATATTTGTGTGTGTGCCTCGTGTGTGTATTTGAAAGTCAGACAAAAGAGAGAGAGAAATTCATTTGAGCTACAGAAACAAATAAGGGGCTGATGATATGTCTTGCGCAGCTTCACATCACCTCTTTTGTATTTTTACACACTGAGACTCAGATTTACTACGACTTTGAACAGGTCTGAAAGTCAGTTTTGATGCAAATTTGTGAATGTCTCATTCAGTTTCTCACAGCAGCGTTAAATGTAGTAAAATTGAGGCCCCTTAGAGCTCCTTATAGTCAACGTCAAAATCCAAGATGGCTACTGCTGTATATGTAGGTCAATTTGTCCTCCAGTAGTCTAAGTCTATAGCAGCATAACAAGCCAACCCTAACTATAGGATTTATCAAAACGGAAAGTCTTAAGCCCAGTCTTAAAACTGGAAAATGTGCCAGAAACTGGAAGTTGGTTCCACAAGAGAGGAGCCTGATAACTGAAAAATCTTCCTCCCATTCTGCTTTTGGAAACTCTAGGAATCGCGAGTAAACCTGCAGTCTGAGAGCGAAGTGCTCTGTTAGGAAACTATGAAACCGTAAGATCTCGAATATAAGACGGAGCTAGGTTGTTGAGGACTTTGTAGGTTAGAAGTAAGATTTTGAATTAATTTCTTAATTTGATAGGGAGCCAATGGAGAGAAGCTAAAACTGGAGAGATATGATCTCTCCTACTAACTCCATGACCAGAGAGCTAAGCTAAAATTTGGTGTGGTAGCAGCAGCTGAATGTTAGATCTATCACATACACAGAGCACTAATAGATTTGTTTTTAGACATGGAGGCACACAAGGTGGCAGGCGATATCAGAGTCAGAGTCAGAGTCAGTCAGAGTCAGAGTTTCTTTATTGTCATTCGCACCTCATGTGGTACATGTGGTGGAGCGAAATTATGTACACAGGGTCCCAGTTACATCCAACAATAAAATGTATAAGAAATATGCATTCCTTCAAGAATGGAAATTTGTATTAATTATGCATTTTTGGGTATTCCTACGTGTATTTGTTAAAAAAAATATATAAAAAATCAACAGTATAATTGTTTGAATGATAGGGTGAGTTTTCATGCTCAAACTATGATGCGCCAGTACAACTCCTTTTTATGTATTTAACACTATTAATCGGGATAAACGTTGTTTTTTTAGGGCTTTCTGAAATCTCGCTTTAAGCCTACAAAAAATCCACACATTTTAATAAAAGCATGACAATATTGAGTTTGTGGATATCATATGAAGCAGTGTCTTTCAGCTGCTCCCTCCTGCAGGGGGTCGCCACATCGAGTGAACTCTCATGAAATATTTGGCAATTGTTTTTACGCTGGATGTCCATCCTGATGCAACCTGGGCTCGATCCAGCTGCCCCAGGATTACAAGGCTGCAGCACTTAACCACTGAGCTACCGCATCCCACCTTTATGTTATATAAGTATAAGAAATACTTGAAACACGGGAGGTTCTTTCTTTAATATACATATATAGTGGATATACTAAATTACCAACGTAATGATTTTATTAAACGCAGTTAACTTTAGCATCAGTCAGAAAATAATTATTTCTCTGCAAGAGTAGCTTTGAATTACCATATGTAAATCGTCTTTAGCTCATTAACACTAAATGTAAATGCACACAGTCTTTCAAAATAATATTTCTATGATTGGATGTGTGGCGGAATCCTAACGTGTTGACTCTAAGAGCTTTGTGTATGAGTAACATCGAGAAATACTTACTGTAGCCGTGACCATAATTAAATAATTCTTCTTACTTGATTTGCGATCAGCATTGAACTTGAAAAAACAATCTCAAAGTTTCTAGCAGAATAACTAACTTAATTCATTAGTGGCCTGTTTTACTTGGCACGTTTTTAATAACGTAATCATTCAAAATCAGTTGCTTTGGTTTGCTACCATATAAGAACCAGAGCTTTGACTTAGTTGGGTTCCATTATTCATTTACTGAAGATAATTATATCTTGATGTGTGTGGAGCAAAGTCTCTTGGAGAAGAAAAGAGATTCCAAGGCTGTTCTTGAGATTTTACATTGGAGACAATAATAGTAGGTATAGATTGAGCTGTAAACTACACCTTAGAAGCTGGGAATGGTTTATCCGCCCTTTTTTTATTTTTTGTAAAACAGACACTGATATTTATTTTTCTGAACTTTAAGCATTATTAACATTTTGATTAAAAGAAAGAGAAAAAAAAAATCACATAAAAATGTTCATTATGCTAAAACTTTGGCTTATGTTAGAGGGGGTGTCTGAGATACTTGTTGCCATTTATTTATGATTAAATCATAAATGTATTAGTGCCACTAATTTACTTTATTTGCATAATGAGAGCCCGATTTTTGCTACAGGACATGTTTTAGCAATGATTTCATGCTGTGATTTGGTTGGTTTGAAATGGAAATCAGTTATATAATTGTTTTTTATTATTTTTAATTTTTTTTTATTAATTTGTCCTGATTTAGATTTCTCTGAACACTTACTTATAAAGCATACACAACGTTTCCTCTGAGTTAGTCTTTTGGGTTAAAGCTTGCTACATTCATTTAATTATTATTACTATGAAGCGACAGTCAAGATCTGTGTGTCGGTATAAATGTTTGAAAATGCCCATTCCTGGAGGAACTTTTACAGAGACTGCCACGTGGCGGCCTTTTTAATAAAAATTATTTGCAATTTACAATGTGTTTACAGTCACTTTCAGCTATCTCCATTGCTAAAAATCTCTAAGGTATCATATTGTTTTAATTGTATTTTTTATTTTAGTTCTGGTGGCCATCTTGGATTTCTGATTCACATTCAGTATTTTCTGGGGAACACTTACATGATATCAAATTTAATGTCTCTCTCTCAAAAAAAAAAAAAAAGTATAAATCCATCCCTCCATCCTTGCATTATCTTTCGCTTGTACTGAAGTCGGGTCTCAGGGGCAGCAGCTTGAGCAGGGAGGCTCAGACATCTCTTTCCACAGCCACCTCTTCCAGCTCTTCTGGGAGTATCCCAAGGTGTTCCCAGGCCAACCGAGAGACATAGTCTCTCTAGTGTGTCTTGGGTCTCCTCCCAGTCGGATATGCCCAAACCACCTCAACTGGCTCCTCTCGATGTGGAGGAGCAGTGGTTCTACTCTGAGTCTCTCCCAGATAACTGAACTTCTCACCCCATTTCTAAGGGAGAGTCCAGCTACCCTGCAGAGGAAACTAATTTCAACCGTCTGTATCCACAATCTCATTCTTTCAGTCACTACCCGGAGTTCGTGACCATAGGTGAGGGTAGGAGTGTAGACTGACCGGTAAACGAGAGTTTTCCTCACAGCTCAGCTCCCGCTTCACCACAATGGACCGGTACAGAGTCCGCAATACTACAGACGCTACACCAATCCATCTGTCAATCTCACGCTCCATTCTTCCCTCACTCGTGAACAAAACTCCAAGATACTTGAACTCCTCCACTTGAGTCAGAACCTTACCCTTGACCTGATGAGAGCAGTCCACCCTTTTCCAGTTGAGGTCCATAGCATCAGATTTGGAGGTGCTGATTCTCATCCCAGTCGCTTCACACTCTATTGTGAACCATTCCAGTGAGAGCTGAAGGTCATGGCATGATGACGCAGCAGGACCACATCATCTGCAAAGAACAGAGATAGAATCCTGAGGCCACTGAACCAGAATCCCTCCAATTGTGTGTGTATATATATATATATATATATAATTTGTCCTGATTTAGATTTTTATAAACATGAATATACAGTCAGCCGAGTTCAGTATGGCTTCAATTTGCTCTGTTTTAGTAAACACACATGGTTGACTACCTGTAGTTATTATCTAGAAGTGACACTCAAGATTGTGCATCTGTGTAACTCTTTGAAATTCCCCTTTTGAGTAGCACAACTTTGTGTCCACCTCATCTGGGATTAATAGACCATAGACTGCCAAACACTCCTGTTACTTCTCTGCTGAGAGATGCTGTCAGATGAACGCTGATCTTGTTACACTTCAGGCTCGGTTTTCATTAGAGAAGAATTTGTTTGGTTCATGTGGTTGTTTGTGTGTGTGTTGGTTCAGTGCTCCTGCTCAGTGCCTTGCTATTTTTGGTTTTTGAAAGAAGTGTGGAGTAGAAGCTAAACTGCTGAAGGGAAGAGTTAAAGAAGAATTAAGAGTGATGGTCAAGGGAGTGACAGAGAAAGAAGAGTGGAGCTGGGTGGAATGAGAGCAGCGAGAGAAAAGTAAAACATTGAAGGAGATACTTGAGGGTAAGGGGAAAAAGGTCAGAGAGATACATGAGAAGCGGTGGTGAAAAACTGAAAGGAAGTGGATGAAAAATGAAGTGGGAGCAAAGGGAGGAAGGCAAAGGGCTTCAGTAGCAAAGAAGGATTTCTACTTCACCATTTTATAAATTGATACAAGATGGGCAAGTAGTTGATTTACTTTTTTTTTTTGGAAAATGTAGATGTTAAAAAAGTGCAGTCTTTGAAAATATTTATTAACTTTTTTTAATGCTTCAGTTGCAGATGAGAGCAACGTTGGATCCCTGGGTGGAGCCACTACTGGTGAGCCCAACTCTTGTTGTTTCAGACAGAGAAAGGAAAACACACACATTTTGTACAAGTTGTGTCTGACAAAAATAAGCAAATAAAAACCATTAAAAGGCCACAAATGCAAACTAAAATAATTGTATTTGTGATTTGTGACCTAGGGCCAGACAATAATTTGATATTTATATATATCATAATATACTTTTATTCAATAATGATGATATGAGTTTTAAGCACTTTTTCGATATTTTAATAGGATTACAGCGTTTCACTTTTTTCTTTTTCTGTTCCTGTTGAAGCAGCCGCTTCAGTTTCAATCTGGACAGAAAAAGGTGTGACACAACTACATAAGTGCGGGGTGACGTAGATGTTACGCAGCGCTTGAGTCCAGAAGGCGTTAGCGGTAGCAGGTTAGGCTAGGCTAATCTCCAACGCGTGTTAAGTTTTCACTTCAAAATGAGCACCCATGACCATCAGAAGGTGACTGAACAAGCTTTCACAAGCCAAGAGAAAGCAGATGACATCATTGATGTAGTGAACTAGACCTAAGGTCAAAACCTTGACCTAAGGACCATTGGGACAGAACTTGTTATTTCATTGATTTGCATCCAGAAATACAGATTGACCCATCCTGAGACTTTCTTTCTTGAATTAATCAAGTGGAAAAAGACAATTCTCTATGATCATTACTATTTTACAAATGTTTTGATAATCAAATTGTGTTAGTTCAAACAATGTTTACATGTTGAAGTGAACTAATCATTTTAATTAACTGTGAAACAGTATAATGATTGTTAATCCTCATTCAAAGTGAAATCAATTTGGAATACGTTACAGAGTAATGATTCATTTCTTGATCGTCTGTTTGAAGTGAGTAAGTTGTAAGTGTGTCGAAGTTCAAGTTTCGGTCAACTGAAAGTTTACTGAAAAGAAATGTCATGTTTAACTTTTACAGCAAGATACTGGAAGAGGTGACTCCACGAAGTCTGGTTCCTTCATAATATCTTTCTGTCTGTTCTTAAACAATCTTAATCTTTTCCTTGACTTTTCATAACACCTTACATCACAAAACACACCTCTGTTTTGGTCCATCGACCAAGCAGAAACTCCCAAACGAACCGGAAGTAGAGCCCTTTAAATGTTGGCACTTCCTAGTTCAACGGGAGAAGTTTTGAGTCGACAGTAGAGTTTGGAGGCGAGTTGGGAAACAGGAAAATCCTGACATGACCACAAAGCTCTTCCGAGTCTTATGGGATTATAACATTTTCCACCTCTGGGTGGAACTCTGACGGACTCCACTCGTGAGTCCACTCGTGAGGTGAATTTGTGTCGGACGGAATACCGTCACTACTTCGGACGATTCACAGCTGTTCCTACGGAGACGCTGAAAGGGTGCGTTAAATGGAACTTCGTACCAGGGACATCTCCAGGTAAAAAGTTGATTTATAACACCTAAGTGTACTGGGGAAGAAGCTGAAAGAGCCCGGAAAGTGCCGTTCTGAATGCTGACACAAACAAACCCCTCACCCATCTTTTTCTCCCTTTAAACTTCATCTTTCCATCTTTAAACTCTCCTATCTGCTAGCAAATTAATCCAGATATTTTTAGAAATGTCTGAAGCAAAGTTTTCACCACCGCCGTGTGGTAATACCTGCTGTTTTGTTGGAAGTGAGAACGATCGCCGCATTGTTCACTTCCTGTAAACTGATTAATAGCTGTCGTTATTCTCAATTCTTGCCAATTAATGTAAATGTGTGATGTGTTAAACTTGATTCTGTTAATAAATGACCCACTGTCGTGGTGAGTCAAAGATAATTAACGTCTCACGTCCACATTTTATTACATTCAATGCACGTACATTATACAGTCCAGAAAAATGAAAGAATCCGTTTTAACAGTATGAATATATCTCATCAATATGTTCTACTACATCTGGTGGCCCGTCCGTACATTTCCACTACATTGATAAGAGAGGAAAGACTAATTCGGCGGTGTGGAAGTGGTTCGGCTATCTTAAGCTTTGATAAACTGCAGGTTTCAGTGTGCTGCAAAATGTGACGGAGACTCCTCTAACTTGTTCCACTCAATAGAATATGCTGAGAGTCATTGGGCAGTGGTGAACATGAATTTATTTGTACAGTTTGTATAGTTTTTCTGAGGCTTTTATATTGTTTATATCAATATTGAATTATATCGTTATCAACCGAAATTAAGAAATATATTGTGATAAAAGTTTTGGCCATATCATCCAGCCCTAGTGTGATTTAACTAGTGCATAAAATACCCACAAACATGCATTTAAAATTTAAAGAGGAGTAAACAATGATAGTGTGTGCAGTGTGCTCTACTTCTAAACTCATCCCTCCCTCACTTGTGTTCAATTTATACGCTACTTCATATTTGCTTTTACATAATCCCTCGTTTGTTTCTGATCTTTCTTTTCCTTCTTTTAACAAAGTAAGACAGTTTGTCACGAAGGGCACTAAGCATAGATGGAAGTGAAAATCAAAATACCACAAAAAAGACTTATTAAAAAAACAAAAAAAACATAAGCTTTTTCTTTCAATGGTAAGAGAAAGGTATGGACAGAATGTGGGAACACAGAAAATACAGATATGACTGATGCTTCAACAGCTCTAACCTTAGTAGTCTGCAAACATGCCTTTTGTAAAAGTTTGATCTCAAACTTTTCTCTTTGCCTTGAAGTCTCCATTTCATTTGTAGCTACTTGAACATAAGAGCACTCTCCTTCCTACTCCATGAGTCCGTCTTTCTGCATGACAGTTTTTTTTTTCTCTTCTCAATCAGCCTTTTAGTCACATTCCACTGTGTCTCAGTGTTGGATATGGTGGTATAGACTTTTATTAGGCCCATATTTTCTCTAAAGGTACCAGCATAGAAAACCTGAAAAAAATAAAAAGAATGTATGGACATTTAAAAATATTTTATCAAAAGCTTCTACCCCTTCATATAACTACTAAAAGCTCGTCTTTACCATCCAATTCACGTTTTTCAGCTTAATGTAATGATACAATGTATCTGGACAAAATACTTTATATAATTAGACTATTAAACAAAGGGTTGATGCGTAGTTCACTAAAAAATGTAGTTTTCCATTAGAAAATATTCAAAAGTGAAAGAAATCGTCACAGCTTGGTGTCAGAAACAAGTCGGAGTGCAGTTATACAGCTGCTCAGGCGTGAGTAAGATCAACTTCATGCATTTCTTAGACAAATCCTGTGTTTTTCTTAGATTTTCATATTTGTGTTGTGAACTGTTAACTGGTGTAAAATGAAATTTGCTATTAATGACCTTGTTTTGTATTCCAATGCCTGGAAAATGCATTTTATCTTCCTGGCAGCTTGTAATTAGAGTAAACTGTGTGACCAAATTATGGAGTGTGACCGCATTTACTTGTTTGTCCTGGGGGCAACTAGTATTTTCTTTAATTTGGTCTTCTTTTATCTAGTTCAATACAGCTTGTTTTATAATAACCATTTGAAAATTATAAATTAAAGAAAAAAAAAAA
>NC_056510.1:12196143-12205263 GCF_014905685.2 Nematolebias whitei | reverse complement strand
TATATATATATATATATATATATATATATATATATATATATATATATATATATATATATATATATGTATGTATGTTAAATGCAAAAAAAGTTTACTTTCTCCCCCCTTTTATTTAATTCATTATTGTAGGAGTAGAAATATTGTTTGTTCCTATTGCAAAGATATTGACATTTAGGGGGAAATATATATATAAACAAACAGTGGCACATGTGATATTGACAAATCCTATTGACTCCCTCATTCTCATTTATTAATTGATTTATTTACCAAAATGGATACCATATTATGGTGGCACAATTGGTAGAGCTGATGTCTGTCAGGGAGAAGGTCTTCGAATCAAATCCCAGCCGGGGCCTATCTGGGTGGAGTTTGCATGTTCTCTCCGTGCTTGGACTGAACAACGTTCAATGGAATTGGATCTTGGACTTTTTAACAAACTGCACACAGTGTGTGAGAGTGGGCGAGCACTCCTCCTCTACTCTTTCCATCAGCATGGGGGCCCCACAAGGCTGCGGGCTCAGCCCAGCACTTCATACTACCCTCACTTACGACTGCACAGCCTGTTCACCATCAAATCTCATTGTTAAATATGCTGATGACATCACATTGTTGGGGCTCATCATTGACAACAATTATGAAACAGCATATAGAGCCGAAGTCCAACAATTGGTATCATGGTGTCACAACCACCACCTGATTCTTAACATAAAGAAAACCAAGGAAATTATTGTAGATTTTCACCAACAAAACAAAAACATCCACTCTCCACTTTACATTAGAAATGTAAGTGGTTGAGTGGGTCACAAAATTCAAACTTCTGGGCATGACGGTGACAGAGAACCTGACCTGGGGTACTAACAGTGCCTCAGCTATCAGAAAAGCCCAGCAGCGTTGTTTCTTTCTGAGGAAACTGAAATGGGCCAAAATTCCTCAGCAGCTTATGATCAAGCTCTACAACTGTGCTATTGGAAGTGTATTAACCTATGGATTGCTAATGTGGTTCTCCAGCTGCACTAAGGCAGACCAGCAAGCTCTCCAGTGGGTGGTTAAAACAGCTGGGAAGATCATCGGGATTACTCTCCCAGAGATCAGAACTATCTATACAACCCGCTGTCTGAGACGACTCAACAACATCCTGCAGGACAGGCACCATCCTGCACATGGCCTTTTCCACCTGCTACCCTCAGGCAGAAGGTACCAGTCCATAGATGTCAGGACTACCAGAGTGGCTCAGAGTCTGTACCCACAAGCTGTGAGACTGTTAAACGAACACCATCTCTCTGTAACCCCGCCCACTATCCTTACATCTCAAATCTCATTATGACAATAACTGTGAAATGGATATTGCATTGCTGCAGCACCAACTACTACCTTTCAACATCTGGCTGTTTACAATTTTCCCTTCTTCTATCTTGAACATAGATGCTGTATTATTATCTGTGTTTAGATTGATCATCAGAACCTTGCAAAGTTCTTTCGTACCACTATGTGCTAATTCACTAATATGTAGGTGTATGATGCTCCATCAAAATCCCGTTGCTGTTCTTAACTGTTGTTATTATGGCAATGGCAATAAAGTTAAGTGCATAGGTAGGTTTTCTCTGGGTACTTGGGTTTTCCACCACAGATCAAAAACATGTATGTTAGGCTTATTGTTAACTCTAAATTATCCCTTGGTTTGAATTAGAGTTCGAATAGTTATTTGTGGCCCTGTGATGGAATTGCGACTTGTCCAGGGTAAGACACCCCCCCCCCCCCCCCCATACACACAGCAACCACTGAGCATGGGCACCAGCGACCCAGGGAGGATGAATCAGACAAAAATGATGAATGAATGGATAATCCTACTTACTGGTAGTCATGATAAGCTGAGACTCATCTTTGGATTTTTATTAACCCACTAGTGTTTATTATTTTATTGTGTTTTTTGTTTGTTTTTGTTTGTTTGTTTGTTTTGTTTTTTATGGTTGCCTTTCAATAAATTAAGATAAGGGATTGAGCCTGTCAGGAAAAACAAACAAACAAACAAACAAACAAACAAAAAACACTGTAAAATCAATGGTTTCTAAAGGGTGCACCTTCTTCTGCTGTGGTTTAATTCTGGGCCCTACACATTTTGTTTGCGTCACCTGAGGGATAACCACAGGCTGCTGTCAGAACCTTTAACACCAGGAATTAGCATGATAGTAGCTAAGTTCTTCCATCAATGAGCCATTTATGTGAATAGATAATATTGTCTTGCTAAAAGATGAAGTGTATAAAACACATATTACTAATCTCAGCAGAGATTAGTAATATGTGTTAACTGATGTGAAATCCAAAAATAGTTCAATCTGGTCCTCTGGACATTCAAAAAACAAACAAAACAAAAAAATGTAGATACGTTTCGTCTCTCATCCGAAAGACTTCCTCAGTCTGAGGTGCTGTATTCAGCTCAGTCTTATAAATAGCACCTTCTCAGAGTGGATCAACCAGTTTGCTGCTGACAACCAAACCAGCTGCTCACATGGTCAAGAAGGACCATCAGCCTAACAATGGATCATTAGCACACTGATGACTGTTTACTATTCACAGGGGGTTGAGTGATACTAGCAATAACAGCATTGTAAGAGGGGGACAGTTGAACCCGGAGGCCTCCACCCTGTTTAATGATGGACAATTTCTTTTCACAAAGATGGCCTCCTTTACTTCTCTCTCAAACCATCATTCCTCTCTGTCCAGGATGTGAACATCTTCATCCCTGAAAGAGTGACCGCTGGCCTGGAGATGAGTTTAGACCACAGAATCCTGGCCTGATGATGTTGATCTTCTGTGCTGGTCCATCCTTTTGGCCAGTGGCTGTTTAGTTTCCCCGATGTAAGACTGATCACAGCCCCCCTGACACTGAACAACATACACAATATTACTCTGTTTGTGCCGGGGGACTGGATCTTTGACCAGATTTAACTTTTTTGGATTTTTCTACCTGGGTTATTGAGCATGCATCAGGAAACTGATATGAAAGTTATCCTTCCCTTTGTAATTACTGGCCCAACTGTCTTCATCATGATGCTTTTTATTGGAGCTCTAATAAATGATGAGACAACAAATGTGTATGTTTTTATGGTTTGTTATGATTATTTAAATAGTATGAAGGCCTGTGTTCTAGTAAAACCATATTTTTGCTAGAAAATGAAAGCATCTCTACACTTATGGAACATTTAAGACGCTGTGCTTACATTTAAAATCTCCACCCCACAGTACATCTAACTGGAAATACATCTGCACTGAAAAATATTTATGCATACATCATTCTAAATGTAAATACTCGTGTCATTATATTAGAAACAGACAATTTGTCCATAGTTTATTGTATAAAGAATTCCATGGAATGCTTTTCAGTTCATTCCACAGCTGGCTTGGGGCTGCGTATAAGCTGTGATTAACACTAGGTTGTAACTCAAGAAGTTGAATTTTGTCTGAACTTCTTCCTTCATTAATGCAAATGTATTGTAAAACAGATAAAAATAGCAGATTTTTTTTATTTTTTATTAGAGTCGCTGAAGGGAGAATTACTTCTCCAGAAGTTGAGGCGGTTGGTAAGACTGGCTTTGTAGCTGAAGCCCTCTGCTAAGCTGCTCCTTGGTGTATTTTTGACTTAGAAAATTGCCCACTGACTCCTGCCAACAAAATAGCCTTGGGATGTCTTGGCATTCTCTCTTTCTGCACTTTTATTTTAAAATTTTAATTCACATATATTTAGTTGTTTATTGTTGTCCTACTTTGTCTTTGCCCCGTTATCAAACACACTTTACTCCCAGGATTGCTGTCTTAGTTTTTCCTTCACTCATCATTCTCTTAGTATTTTTTTTTTCTGTCTCATGCCGTTTCTCCCACCAAATCCATCTTCCTCAAACTATTTTGACATTTTTGTCTTGCTCGTCGTCCCTCCCTTTTTCTAGAAGCAGATTAATAATGCCATCGTAAAAAATGGCTCTGATTTATTGTGTATGTCTGTGTTCTCTGATTAGCTCAACAAACTTTAGACGGTTTATACAACACTTGCTCAAATATTTTCAAGCAGTGTTTGGCACAAAGTTTAGAGTCAGAAGACAGTGCACTTATATCTGACCTCAAACTTTGTAGTCATCCATAAGGACTGGACCCTTGTCATTTATGTGAGGATTTGTGTTTTTCTAGTGTATCTACAGTACGTCTTGTGGTCTGTCCTAGCTCCTGCATTCCCAGCTGTTCTGACGGTCTGTGTCACAGGTGTTCGTCATTATCTGTCGTTAACGTCCCTATATAAATCTGTCTCTGTGTTCTTCTTTGTCTGGGCATTGTTCTGTATGGTGTCCTGTTTCTGTCTCCCTTCGTGTCTTTCCCAGGATTTTGTAAGTTGTTGCTGCCATGTCAGCCCTTTTGTTTGTTATAATAAATACTTTTTTTTTTTTTACTTCATACCTGCGTCCTCTGACTCCTGCCTGCACATGGGTTCAACTAAACAGCAGAAACCTGACAATTTATTTTTACACCGAGTTTAAGTTACCAACAAATCATGCAAATTGCATGACGATGGAGTTATCCTACGACATGTTGATGACTCCAAATCTAGAATATAAATGGGACTACAAACATGTTGACTTGTGTAGTAAAGGCTTAGATTAGAGATTAGAGAGTGCATAAACAAATACAGACTAAATTCTGGTTGAGTTTGTTCTTGCATTTGGTGTTGTGGCTCAGTTTTTACCAGAGGCTATAATCCACTTCTTTTAAAATTTGTAATCTTATGGGTTACCTGTTGCAATTGACTTCCCTTTAACATCATAGAACATATTTTCAGTTAAAAGCTTTCTTTTGCATTCATACATATTAATACAGTTTGCTTCATGCTGTAAGCCATAGGCAAACAAGCTTTTATTTATATTTGTTTAATGTTGGACATCATATTGGTAATAATCTTCATGACAAATGTCCATTCAGATGTTAAAATCAGTGAGGCAGTATCTTTAGTCACATGTGCCATTACAGAAATACAAGTGAATACTTTCAAATAAGAATATACACTTCATTAGGACATCTCACAACCTCCTATGCTGATATTTATAGCAAATACATATATACTTTTATTTCATACGGATGTTACTTATTAGGTTATTAGTCCGTAAATGTAATGTTTTAAATCTGAAAACTAGATGTTTTGCTTGATGGTGTGCAATGCAATTGCACTTCCATATTCATACACATTAAAGAGCTGCTTGATTCATTTATATTGTCATCACCTTGTAGTGATATTGTGACTTTTTAATAAATCTGAACATACAGTATATTAACCAACAGAATCCAGATATGGAAAATGTAACTATCACCACTTTCTATTCCATGATCATATTTATTAGAATATACAATTTTAAACCTGCCTAGTTCTCAACGCATCTTAAATTGTTTTAGCCAATTGGACACAATCTTATATGAGTCATACTGAGTGTGATGATATCAGGTGTGTTGTAACACAATGCCAAGAACAAAATTATCAACTACAAAACTAAATAAGCATTTGTTGCTGTCCTGTCAATCTGGGAAAAATTTTGAGGCCATTTCTAAACAACTGGAATGCATCATTCATCTGCGAGAAAGATTATTCACAATTGACAAACAGTCAAGATAAGTTGCCAATCTCCCCAATAGTGGAGGCCCCATCAGGTTCAGCTTGCTGTCGGGCTGTGTAATGTTCAGAATGATTGCAAAACAACCCAAAAGTGGCATCGCAGAACTCAAAGTTTCAATTAGAATTTTAAAATGCGTAAGTTAATGTTAGCACGATTAGTAAGAAAAGATGGACAACTATTGATTAGTTTGAAATAATTAAGTGGGTTGAGTTTCTAAAAAAGAACATGTCAGCACAAATAAGGTTTGCCGAGTTACATCAGAACTAATCACTAGAAGGAACTATGTCCTTCACACAGAGACAGACCAAAGCAAATTGAGAATGTTGGACCATAAGGCAGAACACAGTGGTAACTAAGCAAAGATCGTCATTATTTATGCTTATTTCACAACCATAGAGCCAGGGCACCTTAAAGCCACGTACTCCTCTGAATTCCAAAGTATTTCTCGGTTAAAGGTTAAGCCATCCGTTAGTTTGGCGTTACGGTAAATTCTGGTCATGCAACATGGCGGTAATTCTAAACATACAAATTAATCAAGGTGTTCCAATGTCAAAGCTCAGACCTTGCTATTGTGAGCTCTAAAGAAAACAGGTGCCTAAAATCCTCAATAAACTTTAACAATGGATTTTGTGCTTATTGTTCCTCTTAGGTTGTATTAAGACCTTATAGGCACAGATACGTTTTAAAGACTGTCTTGATATGTAGAACCTTGATGTAGAAAAGTATACGGATTAATCACAAGGCTCTTGGTTGTTTAATAATTCACCATGCCTCTGAATGACATGCAGCCTGTGTTTATGGATGAGAGTCTCACACACTGTGACCTTTGTCCATCCCTTCTTCAAGCTTGCACACTTGCATTATGCATGTGCATACTTTTACTGTGTGTTATTACTCTGTTTGATTCTGGGTTTTGTTAATGGTTGTTTAAATAGATGTGGAAGTCACATCAGCCATCCCATCTCCTTTCCTCTGAAACATACTCACAAAAAGCATTGGTGTGTATAGGGAATCATTAGCTAAAGTGATGCAAGTTTAGCTATCATGAATCAAAGTGGCATCATATCGACAAGCCAGAGCCAGGAAGGAATCCAAATTGTGTGTGTGTAAGGATTACCAGTATTTTGAGCTGGCAACAAGCCCAGCCTTCTTTTTCTTTAGCTCGTTTTTCTCTGTCCTCCTCTCTGCCACCAGGGTTTTCCCTGGTGATATTCCCTGCAGAAAATTTAATTTGCTCTCACCCCAATGTCGTCTTTCCTGTCCGTTTTCTCCCATCATACCCACCATCAGCGTCTTCTCTGTTTTAGATGGCACTCAGTGACAATCACATTACCTTCTCTCTCTCTCTCTCCCTCTCTCTTTTGATCCTCACAAGTGGTGGAAAATCACAGGAGAGCTTATGACTGAGCTTGATCCAGCTTTAGCAGTCAGCATGTTGCTAGCTTATGTTGGCTTTGTGCAGCGGGATAGCAACAGTTTCTTTGTGGTCTGCTTGTTGAAGAACTTGCCAGGTGCACTCGTGTTACTACTTGTAAACTTTGTTCTCTGTACTGGGAATGAGAAGTTTGACAACATAACACGCCTGATTTCTGTTTTACTCTCCCATGAATACTTCCACCGTTGGCTCAGTCTTCCCAACCATCTTAAACCTCTTCATCATTCCTTCCTCTTAGATCCCTCACTCCCTTAGTAATATTTCTCACAGTATGGTTTACTTGTGATGACGGATGGAAACTAAGAACAAAGAAGCGGACTTCACATCCATCACAACTTTAACAACTGTATAGTTTAGCTGAGTGATGTCCAATCCTGGTCCTGGAGGGCCACTATCTTGCATGTATTTGTTCTCTGCTCTTCAGCACGCCTTTGAGTACTGCAGAAGCCTGCTAACCACTCGTTCGTTTAATCAGTTGTGTTAAAGCAGAGACATATCTTAAGCAAGCAGGGTGGTGGTCCTTAGATATCCAGGACTGAACAGTCCTGGTTTAGCTCATCATACTTGTTTTTGTTTTTTTTTTTTCCTACTGTTCTTATGTTTTTTCTTGTTCTGTCAGAGCCATTGCAAGCTTTTTAACCCAGTCAGAGCAAGACTTACAGACCTAAAGTAAATCTCCTGGGTACATGTCATTCAGATTGCTTTATGTATTAGTTTGTTTTATTGCTCTAGTTGTGGAAGGATAACAACTGCTCTCTTGTTCCCCCAGCTCCATCAACTCCTGTGGAACTTGGTCCAACCCTCGGCTTGAAAAAGTCCAGCTCCTTGGAGAGTCTACAGACGGCCATGTTAGAGGTTAATAAGAAAAATGAGCTCCTCCCATTCCACCGTCCACGCCCAAATATGGTCAGGGGAAGGGGCTGCAATGAAAGCTTCAGAGCAGCTATTGATAAATCCTACGATGGGCCAGCTGAAGATGATGATGGTGAGAAAGATGTAATTTGTGTCTTTGGCATCTCAATGTTTGAGCTTCTCACGACAATCTTTCCTTAATATTTACTTGATTTGTAAATTGCATACATTAATATTTAATATAATGCGTGATCCAATGCAGTACATCTACCACTGAATCATTCCATCAGTTTTTCTGATGCCACAGATGCAGTTTTTCACTTGACATGTTTTACAGCAAAACTTTTCCAACTTTCCAAACAGGGAGGTGATGTTCAGCCACTTCATACGTAAACATTTCCAAACAAGCAGAGATGCTTATCTTTAAATTTCACATCTAATCACGCTCTCATATCATCACTACTTTTAGTTGGATTTTTTAAATGTTTTTTTTAACATGGTTATTGATGCATTCTCTGCTTACTTCCATGTGCAGTGTGCTCCTCAATCACATTTTCTCCAACAAAGTGTGACAAGAGTCTTGCAGCTGGCACCTCACGGCTCCAAACATCAACACATATTCAATTCCCAGCTGCGTTATTACCAGCTAACTCTTATCAGTCACCACCAGAGTAATGAGTCGGCCTGTTTCAGATCACTACACTCATACAGGATAAGACTAATCGGGTGTGTCAGCACCACGCATGCAGTGGCCACATCTGTCACCACCTTTCTAATAGTCCAGCACTTTTAGAGCCACTGTTAATTGACAGAAAACACTTCTCTGAAGAGCACCGAGTGTCTTTCAGTTTTAGTCGCCGCTACTGTTCACTCAATTAGCTCAATCTGACTTTGACATTTTGTATTGACCGTTGTCTATATAAATTTAAAAATTTTTAAAGTGGCAAGTCAAAGTAGGTTTTTTTTTTTCCTAACATTTTTAAAGAATATAAATAAAAGTGTCTTTCTGGTAGTTAAGTGTTATCCAAAACACATTGTTGGTCATTGAGACCATTCTGCTTTTCCCACACCGCATAGGACACGTGTGTCCAAAGTGTGGCCCGAGGACCATTTGTGGCCCTTGGAGCGATTTCATGCGGTCCACAACTGCACTTTAAGAATGTTATCATTTTGTCCATATATATA
>NC_056510.1:12186647-12196043 GCF_014905685.2 Nematolebias whitei | reverse complement strand
TAATTGTAACAAGCAGTGTTTAAATGTGATTTATAAATAAATCTAACACAAAGATAATCATTTAATGAGTAAGCTCCAACTTTTAATTTGCTGGCAAAGGCTGAAGACACTGCAGGTATGGCAGGATGAATTGCATTTAAACAGGAATTAAAGTAATTTATTACATCTACTCAAATGTGTGTAATTAAGTATTATATATATATATATATATATGTGTGTGTGTGTGTGTTTACTTGCTCTTTAAGCTACTTTTGCCTGACCCTAACACTGTAAGTGAAACAAGGCATGTCTTGAGTTGCTGTAAATTATGCTATAAAACATATTTACTGTCTCATTCCAGAAAACAACAACAAACAATGACACTTCATGTTGGACAGACATCATGGACACCACAGCAGCAGCTTCACTGAAATCATCCTTAAATGATCGTCACTGACATGAGGCCTCTGTTGATGGTTGAAGACGAAGGCTTCACTACAATAATCCACATTTTTTAATCCAGGTTACAATAATCCAGGTTACAATAATCCACACTTTTAATCCAGGTTACAATATTCCACACTTTTAATCCAGGTTACACTCTTCCCTCAATGACACATTTTACAAAGTAGCTACATATTGTGCAGGTATAAACATACATTTGTATATATTTTTGTGTACATGCATTTTTTTAAGCTATTTGACTAACTTTTATTTTTTATTATTCAATATTTTACTAACAGAATAGTCAAATAGCAACCTGTTTTTGTGTGAATAGCTTAGTCAGTCAAATGTTCAATTTTGGAATAAAGGGGTGGGAATTACCCCCCCCCCCCCCCCCCCCCCCCATTAATCGAGAGAAGAAAAAAAAAAAAAATCGGTCAATGAATCGATTATTGAAATAACCGTTAGTTGCAGCCCTAATAATCTTTTTATTTTCGCTTCATGGTACAAAGCACCAAAAATGTTTACTGATTTCTACCAGAAAGGAGAATTTTAAATAATGCTTCATAAAACTTGGCTAAATATTGCAGTTAATAAAATAATCAAGAGGGAAACTGAACATTTTTAAATACATACAACATTGTATCATCTACATACGAGTTGATCAACTTTATCAAACCTTCTATGAATCTGTTGTAGCGACTGACAACTGGATGATTTTTCAGAATTTTGATCAGCCTTTTGGGCCATCCATGGTCCAAAAGGCTGATCAACCCTCTTTTAAAAGGACACTTACTTAAATTACACTTTTGTTACTAAGAACAGACTAAAATGAACTTTCCAAACAAGAAAACTACAAACATGAACCCAACAAATCAAATAAATCAAATCATGTTTAATACAAAAAAAATATAAGCTTAGTGTTTATGAGGCTGGCAGCACGGTGGCGCAACTGGTAGAGCTGCTGCCTCTCAGCGAACAGGTCCCTGGTTCAAACCCCGGTCCAGGGGCCTTTCTGGGTGGAGTTTGCATGTTCTCTCCATGCATGCGTGGGTTTTCTCCGGGTACTCCGGTTTCCTCCCACAGTCCAAAAACATGCATGTTAGGCTGATTGGTAACTCTAAATTGTCCCTAGGTGTGAGTGAGAGAGTGAATGGTTGTTTTTCTCGTTTGTCTCTATGTGTCCCTGTGATGGACTTGCGACCCGTCCAGGGTGTACCCCGCCCCTCGCACAGTGATTGCTGGACATGGGCACCAGCGACACCCGTGACCCAAAATGGAATAAACGGGTAAAGATAATGGATGGATGGATGGTTTATGAGGCTTTTAATGTTTTTGATCTACAACAATTTAAAACTCTTTCTCCACCAAAATGTGTAAACTTTTGTCCTTTCTCTAAAATGTTGTTCATGTTGAGAGTTAGTCACATTTTTTTGATCCACAAGTCCTTTTTTGATAGTTTAGACCCACATATGAAAACATCTGGACACCCCTGACATAGGAGGACCAGAATCTGTGAATGCACAGGGAAATACACACATAAATACACACAAATGACACACACAGTTACTTTCTGCCGGTTGACAGTGTTCATAATTAAAGCTGAAGTCAATATCCACACAAAATTAGATCTCAATTGAAATAGCTAATTTGGTTTGGTTATCTGTTTTAAAGATCTGATGAATAGTAACAAGTGTGTGAAAGTGAGATCATTGTAATGCAATGCCAGACCTTCAATCTGCTGATGAATTAATGAGCTATCAAAGTGTATCATTTGAACCTTTTTGTATTCTTATTTCTAAGAGGTAATTAGTTCACTATAAGGTGGATAAATATCCTGTCAAGATGTGGAATGAAAATCTCTGAGAATAAATGTATGTGCTGCTTTCTGTTGTGGTTTCTGTTTTTATTTGTATCATATTTTCTTTTAGTCGTTATGACATTGACTATTCATTAGAACTTAGCTAATGTTACTCATTGTGCAGTTGCCATTCATTTGTCATTTGTTCACTTTGATATTTTTTGATATTCTTGTTTTAATTATTCAACACTACAAAAATGAGAAAAAAACCCACTGGATTGTTGCTTTTTGTACTTTTCTTTAAAGCTTTTTTTTCATCCACTCATTCTAATCCTCATCTTTTTCTTCCTCTTTCATTCCTCATAGATGAAGGTTCAGAGCCGAGTTCAGGCCGTGACACTCCTGCAAGTAGTTCATCCCGCCAGGGAGTTGATCAAACAGAAGAGAAAAGCAAAAAAGACAAGAAAAAGAAAGATAAAACTAAGAAGAAGGAAAAAAGCAAAGGCAAAGGAAAGGAAAAGGAGAAAAAGAAAGTAGATGAGCCTGAGGAAACAGAAAAGAAGAGCAAGAAAAAAGGCTTTGGTCTTCTGAGGTAAGTAAAGGAATTTATCCATCTAACAGGACCAGTTTGCTTTTGCTGCTTTAGCAATGTACTCCCATTACAGCCTCAGCTTGGCAAAGCTGTGCTAAACCTGTTTTTTTTAAACATCAAATCAACATTTTGTGTGACTGTTTGTGTTTGAAGCAGCATCAGCTCTTTTTGCTACACCTACATAGTTATGAAGAGACTCAGCAGGTAACTCATTCCAGATATATAGAACTAACCACACGTCTTCTGTGAATGAAGTCTGGCTCAAATCCTTCCGTTTCTTCAGATGATCACTGACAAGTTTGATGATGTTGAAAAATTGACCGTGTAAGCCACATCACATTCAGAACGCCTTGTTCTTCATGTCATTTTTTTAAAGACGTATGCTTGGGGTCATTGACCTCAGATACCTCTCTGATAGAGTTGCATCATAGATATGTTTCAACCAGTTTTACTCAGCACTGAGTTTTATTAGCACTATTAAGTTTGACCAAATCCCCAGATGCAGTTGTTGAAATGCAACCCCAAACCACCACCGTGCTCCACTGTGGTGGCCTGCAGGCACTCATGATTGTTCTGCTTTCCAGGATTTTGGTAAACAAACTGTTTTCTGTTTTTGACTCTCCACTCCAGGCCTTATTCAAAAGCTCAAATGAAGACCATGGTCACTTTTTATTACTGTCATTACTTGCATCATTGTCACATGCAGTACTTTGTGAGCTAGAGATACTTTTGTTTTCAAAGGTTTTCTCTTTCTTTCTGCTGCATTTGAAAAGGCCTTAGGTCTCAGTTAAAACAAACTACATTTGTATACACACACACACACACACACACACACCAGTGTTTCCCTGGCCTGTCAACAGAACTGAGCGCCCTGTCTACCGAACCCCCACCCCTCGACAACTGGTGGTATTGATGTAGCGCGGGGTGCAATACAAACGCGCTAGCAAAAATGCTACTGATGTACGGCTCTGCTCCGTTATCCATCCCCCTCTCCCCTTCGACGATTACTGGCAGCAACGTAGCGCTAAGCTAGCAGGCAGGCAACACAGTCGTGACCCCACCCCACACCTACCCCTAATGAAGAAAAAGAATATGAGTGCCCTGCCAAGGGAGCTCATCCAGGGAAAACACTGTATACATTTATTTTACAGTTTTTTTTGGTTTTGTTTGTTTGTTTGTTTTTTGCTGCTTGATATAGATACAGTATTTATATTGACCTAACAGGAACCTCAGCAAAAAATAAAATTATACCTTTTTCCCCCAACTGGCATTTTTCGTCTTTAAAGTTTTTGTTACGTCACATTATATTTATCACAAAGAACAGATCACTGCGGCAATAAACCTTTTTATTGTGAAAGTCACAGTCTGTCATACACAGGTATTAGTACAGATGTTTGTATTTGTTTTTTCTAAACAGCCGCTGCTTTTATACTATTACAGTTGTGAATACTGAGCAGTGGCGGCTGGCCAATAGAGGGTGCAAGGGTGCCGCCTCACCACTCACCACATTACCTTGAATAAGACATAAAAATTTTAAATAAAAATTCAATAATAAAATAAAATTATTTCTAAATATATGTATATACATTTTTAGTTGTGTAAAATAAATATTTTTTAGGTAATGATGAGTAAAGTTATTTTGTTTGTCGACATTGTCTGATTAGTGACGTATTTCCACCCTGGGGTGCAAAAAACTTTGCCCATGGACTCTTATACATGCACAGTAGCTCCTCTTCAATACACGAGATAGGGACCATTCTGGGGCGCACCTCTCCTGTGCCCAGAGCATAATGCAGCTTGATTTGCATATCACTACCCTCCTGCGGTGGGAGTGTGGGATTCCTGCCACGGGACTGACGTCACAGCCATCTGTCATAAAGTTCACCTGATTGACAGTTGGAGATGATCGGACAGAGATGCAAAATGGAGCAAGCGAAATTAAATAATTCAGTGAAGTCACTTAAAACAACACCTTTTGAGAGAAGAACATATCAGGAAAAGCTAGAAGTGAAAGAGCTCAGACCTGATCAGCCAAACATCACAATTAATCATCAATCCAAAGACAGAGGGAGACAGTACGCTCGGTCTTTTTCCAGGCCCTGGTTTAGCAGCAAGGCTTGGCTAACTGCATGTAGCGTGGCTAATGCTTTATTCTGCTTTCCCTGCCTCCTTTTTCAAACATCAGGATCTTATCCAGCATGGATTAAAACAGGTATGACTGATTTAAAGCATTTTTTTAAAAAAGGCAAGGAAGCATGAACAATCAGGGATCCACACTGAAAATGCACTGCGACTAGCCATGTTTGGGAAAATAAACATTTCATGTCAGCTCGATGCAGGGTAGGGATCTGTAAGCCGTAAGTTGTTTTCATTCATGTAAATGCACTGTTGTAATACCTTAGTATATGTTTTGGTATATGTCTATTTTGGAGTTGCAGCCCCCCCTGCAGAAAACTCCACCAGCTGCCACTGATACTGAGGCCTCTCTTTTCTTGTCAAACCTTACTGTTATGTTTTCAGGTACATGTAGACTACTCAATGATGTCCCAGTTTCCTTAAAAGGTGTTGAAACTTATCTGCCAGAGCTATTTTGTGTGATTAACTTTAACACTATCCTTCAGTATGAATGCAGCCTTCATAGAAACACAGCTTGAACTGGGCAAAGTGTTTAACTGAACAGTTTGTGCTTTCTAATTTTATTGCTACATCAAAACCTTTTTTCTTCCTTCTTTGTGGTTATTTTGAAGTGGAATTTTGTCAGACCTATTACATAGATACTGATCTTAAAACGTTTGCATTCAATGTAATCTACAAAACATAGCTGCTGCTTTTCAGTAGACTTACAAAAGCAAACTATTTGAACCGGAATGCGGAAAAATACTTCCAGATTTCAAAGTCCTGGTTTATCACAATGATTTATCTCAAAATTGCATGTTATTTAAAGTAAAATACTGGACAATTACACTAATATGCAAAAATTATACTTAATATAATACATTGAACAGTATTTTTTCTGTTACCACCTTTTGCTTTTATTTCACCTTTTTTCATGCTTATCCACAAACTCTCCCTATTTATAAAACTTACAGTATTCAGTATTTTGTGAGGGTGTTTTTAATGGTTTTGTTTTGCTTATAACGTGTTAAACTATTGTGGTATTCTGTTTATAACTATGCCATTTGTGTCCCCTTGTCAAATATCTGCTTGTTTTGTCAAATGTGTATTACCAATACATACAATGGTGTTATACAAAGTTCTATAAATTTATTAATTGTTTAACTGGTGGCATTCTTTGCTTTCCCTTATCTATATCAATATTTGAGTTGTCCCCCATCACGGAGCAAAAAGGGGAATTGAAAATACCCTCTGTCCATCCATCCGTCCCTGCATGTTGTGAGCATGATAACTTGAAAAATAAGTGAGGTACTGACGTCCATTTTGATGTGTGGCTGCATTTAGGAATAAGAAACTTTTATTTTTGAAAATGTGTTGCCACGTCGAAATTCCAGATGGTCCCTGGTATATATGTAAACTGACCACTCCTATCATTTGAGGAGACTATGCTTTCTGGTTTTTATATAGCTCAACTTTTTTTTTTTCCTTTTATTTTCTTCAAATGATTGGAGTGGCCGCTGCGGTGGCTGAAGATTAGTCTTTGGCAACTTAGGCCACCAGTGGCCACCCCCTGGCTCCGCCATTGCGCCTGAATGGTGGTGAATAAAGTTGCTTCCTCCATTCATCAGACTTTGTCATGCACTGCATTGGACAAGGAAAAAAAAAAGATAAAAAAAAAAAAAACCTCTCTTCTTCTACGCAGTGTAACTCCTACCCATCTTTCACCAAAAACATCACAGCCCCTGTCCAGTTTTAGTTCAGAAAAATACTCGTCTCGAAAACTACAAACATTCACTATTAAAATTTCTCAGTGATGGGGGACTTTGGCATTTTTCTTGTTCTGTCTCCTTGTTATAGTTGTCCTTGTCGTATGTACTTCAGCGGTCTTCTATGTGTTCATCTTAGCCATTTGCAGACAACTCAGCTTTATTATTGTTTGCACAGACCACACTGAAGGCAACACCTTCAGTTGATTTCACTAAGGCTTTTCACTCTCAACATATCCTTTTTTCTAACTACCATTGCTTTTAGCCACGAGTGCTGTAAGAAACGTTATGTGACATTGGGTGATATTTTTAGACCTTTCCTCTACACCTCATCACCATAAGAGTGTCTTGATAAGAGCCTACTGATAATCTCAACCTTTTTTCTTTCATGTCAAATTCATCCCCTTTTTCTCCACCCATCCCACCCCCCAGTCTCTGCATCATTCCAATTTTTCCTCTCCACCTGCTCCCTTTAGCTTCTGCCCCGTTCTGCCTTTGATTGCATGTAATGGTGGTAGACCGAGGAGGCAAATTGGAACTATTCAGTATAGTCGAATCCAGGCTGAGCAGCTGATTAATTCATATTCATCTGAGGGCACCTTTGATTGGCCTAATGGTCTGGAGGAGAGGCAGTGTGAAATACTCGGCCTTACTCTGAGGTATCTGGTTTATGCTCATATTTACTACTGGCTGGTTCGCCCATAGACTAGATTTACTAACTGCTACATTATATTTTCATTGATTCCATCTATTTTCTTTAGGATTTAAAGACAATTATTTGTTTTATTACTGGGATACGCCACTGTAAATTTATCCATTTACTTATTTTTTATTCCACTAAAAAGGGACACACTACAGTCCATAATGTTAATGAAGACCAAGTTTAACTAAGTAAGTGCAATTATATAACTACCCTTTCATTTTTAACCCAGGCATAAAAGTCAAAACTAAATGTTTGTTTAAAAGGTTTTTTAATGTGGACAGCTGTCTCAGTCATCTGAATTGTTGCCACCTGCCAATCAGATGTGCCCATCATCTGTGTGTGTATACACTGTGGTAGCCATCCCATAATCATGCATATTCATATGATGATTAAATATGATTGGTCACGCACTCAGTTGGTTGTCATATTTTTGGCTCTTGATGGGGGTGGGGGTGGAGTATCGTGCACTTTCTCTTCAAAATATGCTGCTGTTGTAGGGAGGGGACCTCTACCGTTAATGACGTGTGTATCGTTTATCATAAAAGTTAATATTTAATTAGATACCGCAACGCTCAAGACAGTGCTATTTTTTTTATGTTTTCATCCTTAAATTTGTTCTCCAAACACATAATTAAATTAGGTTGAGAGTGTGTTTGAAAGTAATGTGTTATTTCTGTGATTGTTGGCATGTTAGCTGGTTGTAAAAGGGCCTACAATGAAAATATGTCTTTTAGGTGAGACTGGAAAAATGGCAAGGTCTGGCAGGAATTGGTGAGGTAAAGGTGTTGTTACTGCCAGTACATTGTGTATTTTTTTTATTTTTTTTATGATGTGTTGAGTGGTATGTTAAAAAATGCGTGCGCATGCTGCTCATTTTTGGCTTTAAAATAGTGCAAATTTATGACGAATCCATAATAATGAATGCCTGGTTGCTTGCTGGCGTATAATCAAGCTCTGCTATATGTACATTTAGCTCTGTCCCTGGATTTGTGAGTGCACATCTGTGTTTTTTTTTATGCCATTACCCCAGCAAAACTTGCATCCCCAAAAAGCAGCGTAATTACAATTACAGCCACCAACCAAAAAAAGCCTTTGATCCTGCCCTCTTCCTTTACCTGTCATTGGTATCTCTAATTACGCTCTCTCATATTGTACCATTTATTTTTCCTTCCTGGTTCTCGCCCTCTATCTCTGCTTTCTCCTACCAGTCCTAATGTAGCACCTCTGTTAGACTTAAAGTGCTCCATCGTTGGAACTATTAGCCCATCACCACGGTGGAGCCCATTAGGACTGACTAGCTCCATTGTGGGCTGTGTAATGGTTGAGCTTCGTGCAGGCCCTATTAGCCCAAGTCTATACACACAATATGGCTATGTGTTTTTGAACGTGTGAGTGTGTGTGCTGCATATATGAAAAGACTGATGGAAGAAAATGGCCTTGTCCTAATGCTGAAGCACATATCATTATTAGGAATATTGTGTGACTTAATAGTGCTGTGCCTGTGGTTGTGCCTTTAGAATACACGTTAAAAATGAGATACACATTTCCTAATGTGAGAAGTCAACACACACACACACACACACACATGTATATCTATGTATCTGTCTGTCTGTCTGTCGATCTGTGGATGGATGGATGGATGGATGGATAGCTGGGTGGGTTAATGGATGGATGGGTAGATGGGTGGAGGAATGGATGAGTGGGTGGGTGGATGAATGGATGGATGGGTGGGTCGGTGGTTGGATTGATGGATAGGTGGGTGGATGAATGGATGGATGGATGATGGGTGGTTGGATGGATGGATAGGTGAGTGGGTGGATGAACAGATGTCTGGATGGATGTATGAGTGGGTGGATGGATGGTTGAATGGATAGGTGGGTGGGTGGATGAATGGAAGGATGATGGATGTATGGATAAATGGGTGGGTGCATGGATGGGTGGATGGATGAATGGATGGATGGATGGATGGATGGATGGATGGATGGATGGATGGATG
>NC_056510.1:12180805-12186637 GCF_014905685.2 Nematolebias whitei | reverse complement strand
GATGGATGGATGGATGGATGGATGGATGGATGGATGGATGGATGGATAGATAAATGGGTGGGTGGGTGCATGGATGGATGGGTGGATGAATGGGTGGATGGATGGATGGATGGATGGATGGATGGATGGACGGATGTAGCATCTGCTCTCCTCTGACCAGAGATTCCTTGTCATTGCTTGATAATGTCAGCGAGCATGTTTGAAACAGGGGAAGGACTCTGCCAATCAAAAGCCATGGCAGGAAGTCACTCAGATGTCAGGGATGGATGTCACGCCTGCCAATCATCTGTGTTTGTGTGTCTGCGTGTGTGCACGTTCTCTCCATCTTAACTTACCTGTCAGTCTGCCATTCCCTCTGGATCTACATGCCAATGATGATAGTGCAGGGTGCGTCTAAGGAGTCACAGAAGGATGGAGAGAATGAAGGGCATGAAAACAGAAAGAATACTTGAAGTGCTTCAGATGTTTCAACTATTTGTCCATGATAATTAGAAGGCCTTTTTTTTCCTGGTACCATCTGCAATTATTACTGTCTGTCCTCACAGCTATCTAAATACTGTTTCATGTACATGTGCAAGGGGTTATTTTCTACTTTTTGTTTGTTTGAACAGTTTTACAATGCCATATTCTACATTTTCTTAGTTAATTTAAAACATGATTTTATAGGTTTTGCGCAGCTAAATTAACTGATTTGAACTTGTTTTGTTTTTGACGTAGGTGGTTAATTTTAGAATAAGGTTTGGAAGACATATTTTTGATTGGTTTATTATTTCCAGAGTGCTGGGCCTTGTACTGTAGATGTTACTGATTAAAGGAAAAGAAGATTTTGGAGTTGACTTTAAACAGCTTCGTTCAACACACCATGTAGTGTTTAATAATGTTTTCTTATTTGTATTTTTTTTTTTTACACATTACCATTTTCACCACTGAATGTCTATTGTTTTTGGTCTGTGCCTGCTGTAATTTTTATTTGTATTATGTTAATTTCCAAAACACAGTGACCATCAGCTGTTATGTTAATTTTCCATCCATTCTTTTCTTATGCAGAAAATATTTAAGAAAGTTGAATATATGATTCTCACTTGCAAATGAGTATATATAAAGTCTGCTTGCAGATTCCAGTGTTGGCTCATTAAAATGTATGTTTCCATCCTGTTCCTACTTATGACAGGAGTTAATGTGTCCATGCTAACTGGCTGCTAATCATACTGGCTGCTAATCTAAATCTGATGTTCCTTGAGAAACAGTGTTCAGATTATCATTGTGTTATTTGGAAATATGGACCTTTGTTTTGGATGTTGTTCCTTATGTGCTTATTGAACATTATAAGGTCCGGTCTATACCACTATTAACATTTTTAATATTTTTTTTCTTTGCTGTTTATATGTTTTCATATCATTTACTGTGTTCTCTCATTTTTAACAGTTTTAGTGTTGATGAAATTCTTACAAGATCAAGATAGTGACCCCCCCCCCCCAAAAAAAAAAATAAAAAAAAATAAGTGAATACATAAAATATAAATAATAAATAAATAAATAAAAAACTATTTTCAAATCCCTTTTCACAAAATAGGCCACTGCATTGATATTTCGGAAATGTTCTTCTTGTCCGCATGGATCTGTCAGAAATGGTGTCTCCAAAATCTTCTTAGATTTATTTTTTTAATGACGTTTTTGCTCTTAAAAACTCAGTATTTATGTGAACAGGAGGTGCAAATGCAGTACAAGTTTTATGTTTTTTACAAATATCCAGTGTATTGTGGGGCGTGCAGACATGATTTAAATTTTTTTTTTGGGGGGGTCTGTTTGTTTTCTTACTGTTCTTTATAGTGTGAAAAATATAGAGCATATTTTAATTTTCCAAATATGTTATTTAGTTTAAAATAAATCAGGCTAGCACAAAAAAAGTGGTTTTTAATGTTTATATTGCAATTTCAACAGAGTATGTAACTGGCTGAGGTTTAGTACTGTTTGCTTTACATCCACAGGGAGAGAATAAGTAGTCTAATGAAAATCTAGGTCACTCTAGGGTGGCTGTGCATGAGTGGTTAGAGCAGTCGTCCTCCAATGGGAGAACTGAGGGTTCGAATCCACCAGCAGTCACATGCCGAAGTGTTCCTGGGCAAGACACTGAACCCCTCATTGCCTCTGATGTGTGTCCCATCAGTGTATGAAGGTGATAAAGCACTGATTATTCTCTTTAGAATGATTTGTTCAATTCGTTGTGTAGAGATCTAGTAGAGTGCTGTATGAATGGGTAAATGAGGGCACAGATTGTTGTAAAGAGCTTTGAGTATCTTGAAATAAGATAGAAAGACACTATACAAGTACAGTGTATTTATCATTTATTCATTGCTGTATTTTTCTCTTTGTCTCTTCTTTCCACTTTTACTTTGCTTGTAAGTAAACACTGCACAATTATTTAGTATTGATAAGGCTTCATTTGGAAACTCAAAACAGTGTACAGCACAATAATCTTAAGGAAGGGGAGCTGACAAAGAATAACAGAAGCCAAAAACAATTTGAGCGATGGAAACATTGTTCCCACTCATACCCTGTTTGACACTAAATGTTCTAGAAACACAAACAAATACTACAAAGAGCCTCCACGACTAGTTGCATTTTCATAGTACTCAACATAAAATGTTCAATTGTTACCAAAAGGGGAACTACATGGTCAGCAACAATGATCTGATAGACATTGGCATTCAAATGATGATTGATCAGCACCGAGGGTCTACAAGTGAGCCAAGAAAGCACTCTCTGCATCGATTCGCCACCACCTGAATTGTTCATGGGATGGCTTCATGAATTCATGCTTTTAAAGCCAAATCCTGACTTAATCACCTGCAGCTTTAACAAAATCCGATCATTCATCAGGCTAACCTACATTTTACATTTTTAAAGAGGTTTAACTGACTTGTTGCAGCGTTTCTATCTACTCAACCCAGTTTTGTGATAAATATGTTTTTTAAATGTGACGTCTCATAAATTGAGTCTGATTAAACAAAGGTAAGTCAGGTCCACTTTCTTTTTTTTTGTTGTTGAAACATTTTGTCCTTCATCCAAAGAACTTCATCAGTCCGTTCATCACTTCATCAGGCCACAACAAACTCAGTCCCATAAGAGGCTTACTCATATAGTAGAGTTAAACTTGGGTCCAAAAAATCATACCCGACCTTGCCCCGGCCCCATCATCTCCCAACCCCACCCGATCCGACAAATTAACAGTAATTACATGTCCGATCCCGACAAAAACCCAGACATTTTTAATTAAGTTTTAACTGTTTATACCACCGACTATTATTAACGGTCGGTGTACGAGCACAGATGAGTAAAGGGAGCAGAAGATCGGAGCTGAGGAGCCTTCAAAGCGCATTAAATGCTTCCCCTGCTACTACCTGCATTGGAAACTGCTCTGACATGTTGGATATTTTGTGATCTCACCTGTTTGGGTTGTTGGCCCCGTGCGTCTGCTGAGTGCAGCGGCTGAATGAACGTCCATTTGGGCTGATGGATCGCTGGCAGTAGTCCATCTGAAGCTTAACTGAACTTTTCTTTTTCAACTGGCCAATCAGCGTGCGGTCAAATGACCGCGTGCGGCTGGTGAAGGTATGGCAAGCCATGTCGGCATATAATTGGATCGTCGACCGTGCTAACACAATAAAAAAGCCTGACACCGACTTGGCCCGAACATTAAGTACATTATTATGGCCCGGCCCGGTTCGAATATGGGTCGGGCAGGGCCGGGCTCTGGGTTTGGGTTAGAAATGACAGCTCTATCACATAGTGGGCCAACCAGTTTTATGGTGATAAGATTGTTTCTGGGGTCTGCCCTCTCCCCCATCGACTCCTCTGAGGCAGTCATAGCCAAAGTGGTTCAAAACATCAAAGTTCATGCTCAATAATCCAGGTAAAAATTCCAACAAAGTTAAGTAAAGTACTTTCTCTTTATTTTTTATATATATATATATATATATATATATATATATATATATATATATATAATTTCGTCCTTCATCCAAAGGGCTTAATCAATCCAAAGAGACACAGCAAACTCAGGCCCATAAGTGGCTTACTCACATGTGACTCCAGAAACCATCTCATCACCAAAAACCATCTTATCACCATAAAACTGGTTGGCCCTTTATGTGAATAAGCCACTTATGGTACTGAGTTTGTTGTGGCTCCTCAGACTGATGAAGTCCTTTGGATGAAGGACGAAACGTTTCAACAACAACAAAAAAAACGAGACCGTCCAGAGGACCTGAATTAACTTTGTTGGATTTTTTTTTTTTTTTACATGGATTGTTGAGCACGAACTTTGATGAGTCTGATTAAACTATTCAGAATTTTGACACCCCCCCCCCCCCCCAAAAAAAAAGTCAGATTATCATCTGATTCTGATCTCCTCCAAACATCCTTTTCTTTATTAGAATATTATGTGTGTATATTAGCTAGAAAATGACCCTTGTGTCAACATAGATGACTTTCTAGGAAGGTGCAAACTTTTGGTTCGGCTTGGTATCTCCACCCTACAGAGAGGTGGGAGAGGGATTAATGAAGGCAAGCTTGATAGTAAGTGGAAAGAGAGAGCTAAATGAAGGGGTGAGAGGGAGGGAAGGAACAAATAGAATTTGAAATGAAAGAAGTGAAGAGACCAAGCGCTTATATAAAAAGTGGGGAAAAAAAAGAACCGGTGGTGAAAGAGGTAAAAGTGAAAGGAGAGAACTGAAGGAAAGGGTAAGCCTCTGTAGGTAGCAGTAATTAGAGCAAGGCTTGTCCCCTGTGTAGCAAATACACACACACTCACATGCTGCTAACACACACACAGATGATTGGAGCCCTTCATTGCCCATTGAGTCCCTCTCTGTGGGTGGTAAATAGGCTTTGCCCCCCAGTCCACATTAGGCATTTCAAAGAAACCTATTACCAGACTGTTCAAAGTGCACTTTTGTTTTTATTAAACCTAAAACAACAAACCAGGCTGACTGTAATACAGCACCGAATCTTCTCGTAAATAATGCATAAGCAGGTGCAGTGATACTTCAAAACTATCAGCAATATTACACAGCTGATTTGTGGACAGAAGGATAATTCATCAATAAATTCACCAGATAAATAAAACATAAGCCATGTTATAAGGTCACAGTCGGCGTGTTGGAGATATTAACTATTTAGCAGTTTTGACTGGCTCAATTTGCCATGTCCTACTCGCTGCATAGCTGCGCTGTAACGTTTAATGAGCTTATGTTGGTTTTATTTTATGTTTTTAAAGCATCATTTAGAAATGAAACGAATGCTTATGGTGTTTTCGAGCCTGTAAATTGTTTAATAGAGACTGTATTTAAGACGCTGACCAAGATGTGAGCGTTTATGATTAGTAGAACCTAAATAATTAATGACAAATGTGTGCTCTGTAGAAAACAGGAGTGTTGGCAGGGGTTCTCCAACTTTTTGGGTTCAGAGACCCCTTACAGAGGAGAAAAAATTTCAGGGACCCCTCATAACCCTCATATTTATTAAATAATTTTCTTCAATTTGTCTCTCTAATACAATTGAAATATTTGTGTAACATTAATACTGAAGACATGTTCTTTAATAGAGTTAATGCAATTTTCATATTTTTAAACGTGGGGTATTTTTCATTCAAGACACACTTAACTTTTTTTTTTTCAACTTCCAAAAGTAGCAGTTTTGAGAAAATTAATATAATCAAAAACCACTTTACCTATTAACTTAATGAACATAAATGTATTGTCACTTCTTCAAATTTTTGCAGAAAACTCTTTACATTACACTGAACAGACTCATAACAGCAGTAGTGAAATGG
>NC_056510.1:12175433-12180705 GCF_014905685.2 Nematolebias whitei | reverse complement strand
TATATATATATATATTTTTTTTTTTTTATTATTAATTTTTTGTGGACCCCAAGCACCGGCCCGTGGAACCCTGGGGGTCCGGTGACCCCAGTTTGAGAACCACTAAGGTAGAGCATGGAAGCTGTCGACCAAGGGTTTAAAATAGTTGCACAAAGTTATGATATGTAAAATTTTACAATAAATCGTTTTATAAGAAAAATAATTTACTGATGGCAGCACATTGATCAGTACTGACTGTAGATATGTGTACTTTATACGTGGATGTTCTGGTAATACTTTCAGTACTGCTGCTGATGCTGCCTGAACACTAACAGTATTGACTGTTGTGGTTTGATTGTTTTTATGTGGGCACTTGAAATATTCCTTTTAGTCTTTTATGTATATGTCTTCTATTAATTTAGGCTACAGGGAGCCTTCTTGTTGAGCATTTACTGTTCCTCTGTTTAATTTGATGGATTGCCTGTATTTGTCTCACTCCATGCACCTCAGAGTTTGTCATGTTGTAAATCTGTATCTCTGTGGAAGCATTTGTTTTTTTGTTTTTTTTTCTTACATCTGAAAGGAAAATGTTGGAGCAGCTGTCATAACTGATGCAAATGCACATTTTGTGTTCTTAGACTAGACCCTTAGCTTAAACTGCACAGTGTGTTAGTATTTTTTTGTCACTCAGTTAGCATATTCATATTTTACATGTTTGTTATGAATGTGGTGTGAGACGCCTTGTCCATCTTTTTCTATAGTATCATATGCACCAACTTTTAGTATATTATAAGTCATAGTTAATATATATATATATTTTTTTTTTCTTTAAAACATTTTTAAAAAACTACTGAAATTTTAAGTTCATTCATTCATTTATTACTATGTTCTGGTTGACTAAGAACCTACGCCAGTATGCACTTGTTGTTTTTCTCCTTTATTTTTTTACCACATTATTTCTGTTTCTGTGCCCTTTTTTCTGTTAAGATTTGGAAAGAAAAAAGAGGAGAAGAAGGAGGCAAAGGCAGCTCTGCAACGACAAAAGTCAGACATTCTGAGTGACCTCGAGCTGGAGAGGATGAAAGATGAAAGAGAGAGGTGGGAACTTAAAATAAGAGATTAATAGATTTTATTTATTTAGTTAGTTAGTATTTTCTATAGCCTTTTTTTTCATGGCTTCCATAATCTGTTTTATTTTTTTTATTTTTGTCTTTCTCAGTGGGACATTTTATGTATTTTTAAATGTTTACATTAAAGGTCAATTCTCGTTAATGCTTATTTAAAATTGTTTAGAAAAGACCAACTTGGAGCCGTACTGGTCCTTTGTTTTTCTTTTAGGATTGAAGCAGGGCATCCTGAGCTGCATGAGCAACAGCCCAGGGATTTGCAGGTTGCTAGTGGTGGATCAGCATACCCAGTCTTTGAGGATGACGATGCAGACCCCAACTATGCCCAAATTCAGACCTTCAGGGCCCAGGAGATTAGTCCAGTGCAGCAGCCACTGCCTCAGCCTCCTCTCTACAGCACTATTCAGCATGCTCATGGCCGCACACCTTCACCACTAGGTCCCTCTGGCTTTGCAGGACACGGAAAGCATGTTAATGAGCCTGGAGTCATGCCAGATGATGACCCTCTCGATAGGCTGTATGCCAAAGTGAACAAACCGAGGGGAGCTGGAACTACATCTCCTGCTCCAGCACCTGCTAATGACAGGTAGGGCTCAATACTTTCATCCATTTACGTAAAGTCTAGAAAGTACTTTAGTCTTTTTAAAAGCACACAAACCTTGTAGCTTTTGTTGGGAAACCTGCACATATGGGTTCTGGCTTGCTCATTGCTTAGATATTATTTTATATGGTTTATAACTGGACTGAGGAATGCTACACAGTCTTATGGAAGACTGCACATCTTACTGTATTGAAATTACGTAATTAAATTGCATTAGAATGAATTAAAATAAGTTAAAAAGAATTGGACTGCACATAAATTAATTTGAATTGGACCTGTTAGCTTATTTGTTTAGTACCCTGTGATGATTTTGTTGTGATTTTTTGCTATACTGTAGTCCCTCGTTTATTGCAGGTGTTAGGTCCAACACCCCCACCCCACCCACTGCAAGTAGCAACGTTATATTTATTTTAGTATGTATAAATATTTTAAGGCTTTAGAAACCCTTCCCACACTCTTAAAATGTTCCAAACTCTTAAACCTATGTCATTTTAACAACATACTTACAGTACTGGATATATAGCTACTGAATTTTACGTACCAGGCTCTGCAGAACAGGAGCGGCTCGATTCCAGTCCGCCCCGAGACATGAAAAAAGTCTCGGTGGACTCCGGATGGAGTGCCGGACCTACGGCGGTGCATCCCCGCTCAGAAGTCCTCGTTGGCTGGCTACCAGCTCTCAATATTCACCGATGGGTCTGGAGGTCTGGTAGCCAGCCCACGAGGACTTCTGAGTGTGTTACACGCCATCGAAGTCCCAGTGAGCTCCAGATGATGCTTCGGACATTCGGCGGTGCGCGTCCCTGCTCAGAAGTCCTCGTGGGCTGGCTATCAGCTCTCAAGATTCACCATTGGGTCTGGAGATCTGGTTCTGCTCTGGTTGTGCTCCGGTTCGGTGGGTTCCGTGCGGCTCTCTGTAGCCACTCGGCATCGAAATCACTGTAATAAGCACTAAACTTTTTCCAATCAAATCAAAACGTTCCCTTTAGTATTTCAGCAGAAAGAAACGGGGCTTCTGGGCGGGGCCCTGTTGGCTTCTGGGAAATGTATTCATTGTGAGCAGGAATGCAGAGGCGGCTTAATGAAAGAAAACTACAAAATGGTGGCGCCTGTCTGACGTATTTTGCGTTTTATTAACTTTTTACTATACTGTATCCAGTACTGTCCCATTTGTGTGAGTAATATTAAAATTGACAATCATGTGTTCTGTAAAAAAAAAATAATTATGTTAATGTGTGTTGACAAACCGCGATAGAGCAAGTCCGCGAAAGTCGAACTGTAAAGTAGCGAGGGACTACTGTAAAAATAAAATTACTTTTAACAACATTGAACTGAATCTTTGCCACAACTATGTGTAGGGACATACAGTATGTGGAAATGTCCAAACTAGATGACAGCATCAGTGAACAAAAGTGGCACACTTATGTCACACTTAGATGTCAGAAACTGGTTGTGGAAACATAAATATTCACATTATTTATTTATTTATTTATTTTAAACTGACTATTTAAACCACATTTTCTGCCCTTTTCCTCCTCTTGTTGCTCCACTTTGATAGTGTAACACAATCTTGCTGATGTTTCATATTTTTCTTTTTCTACCCTTTCTTGTCAAATCGTGGTTGTCTCGCCTTAGGCCACCGTGTGTCTGTGTGCGTTGTATAGAACAATGGAGATGGAGACAGGCAAACAGAAAAGAGAGAACTGTTTGTGCTCACTTTAAGCTTCAGTATGAGTGAGTGCTTGTATACTGAAGTGTCCATTGACGCACACAAACACACAGCTTCCTTCTCCCGTACTTTTATAATGTCAGTCACAGCTCACTAACTCTGGAATAGAGCTACCAGTGCAGATATTTTCACTCACACACACACACACACACATCCATCTACCTTATTTCTGTACCTGTCGTAAAAGTGAGGAAGTAAACCTTTTTGATGGACAGCTCCCGGCTTCATAAAGATGTTTTCTGATGCAGCCTATCTTGTGTTGTTTCCATTATGCAAAATAGTATGTATATTCAAAAGTATGTGCCTTGGCTTGGAGGAGAGATTTCCTTCAAATTATTTCAAAGTGGAAACTTTTTCTAGATTTATGACCATGTTAAGCGTGGTAATCCAGCTCAACGTATTATCAGCTAGAAATGGAAATTGTAACACAATTTGTGCATTTAAATATGTTAATCTTAGTCCTTTTATTGCTATTTACACTTATTATTATTATTATTATTATTATTATTATTATTATTATTATTATTATTGTTATTATTGTTATTATTATTATTATTATTATTATAGGGGCGGCACAGTGGCTCAGTTGGTAGAGCTGTTGCCTCTCACTGAGAAGACCTCTGGATCAAATCCCAACCGGGGACCATTCTTGGTGTAGTTTGCATGTTCTCTCTGTACATGCGTGTCCCCCCCCCCCCCCCCCCACACACACACACAGACCAAAATCATGCATGTTAAGCTGACTGGTTGTCCCTAGGTGAGAGTGAGTGAGAGAGTGAATGGTTGTTTGTCTTTTATTTTCTCTGTGTCCCTGTGATGAACTGGAGATCTGTCCAAGGTGCCCCCCGCTTCTCGCACAGTGACTGCTGGATATGGGAACCAGTGACCACTGTGACCCGAAAAGGATGAAGCAAGTAAAGATGATGGATGGACGCATGGATGGATGCATGGATGGATGGATGGATGGAAGGAATTGTAGAACATGTGTGTACCTCAGTAGATTCTGCAATTTTATTTTTTCAGCAAACATAAAATGGTTTGTCCAGTTTATTGAATTTGTATGTGCAGCTTTGTAATTGTCAGTATATTTTTAATACAGTTTTTTTTTTTTTTTTTTTTAAGTAAAGTGGTAGTAGTCAGGAAACATCTTGATTTTGGAATTCTGTACTCACAGCCAGCAGTCTTGGCAGATAGAGCTATTCATTTATCATCACTTCCTGAAACCTGATGATGCAGACAGAAGAGAGTTCAGGTATTGGTTGACAGTAATCGATGTGGCTAGGAAAAAAAAAAGGTAATGTGTCAGCAGTGTGTGTGTGGGTGGGTGTTTGTGTGTGGGGGGTGGGGGTGTTTGTGTGTGTTTGTGCTGGGGAGGTCAGAACTGCTAGAGGCATGTAAGATACAAGAATAAACACAGTGTTTTAAGATTATTCCATCAGCACATTAGAAAGGCTATAAAACACATACTGTATCAAGATCCTTCCGTCCATTCATCCATCCATCCATTATCTTTACCCACTTTTTCCTTTTTGGGTCGTGGGGGCTAATGTCCAGCAGTCACTGTGTGAGAGATGGGGGACACCCTGGACAGGTCGCAAGTCCATCACAGGGACACATAGAGACAAACGAGACAAACAGCTATTCACACTCGCACCCAGAAACAATTTAGAGTTACTGATTAGCCTATTTAGATGTGCAATGAAATTCACACATGCAAAAATACAACTTGTATAGCATTCCACAGGCACAAAATGCTACATCTCATAGTTGTTTGTCCTGGAGAGATAGAGCCAGTTTGAATGTGTGTGTGTGTGTGTGTGGGGGGGGGGGGGGGGG
>NC_056510.1:12166418-12175333 GCF_014905685.2 Nematolebias whitei | reverse complement strand
GCTGCGCACGTGTGAAGTGCGCGAGAAGACGGCATACGGGATTTGGAGGAGGGGGGGGGGCATGGAAAGGTTTGTAGGTTAAGAATGCACAACTTGTTTCTTTACTCTTTGATCTTTGTGATTGAGCTAAAAGATATAAAGAACTCTTGGTCCTGTCGCATGAGCCTTGAGTTAACCAAACCCAATGTGTAAACCAAGTTCAACATTAAAACCTCCTAACATCCTTCAGATATACGGAGGCCTTGGAAAATGATTTCACGAGGTTCAAAAGCAGAAAGAAATTCTCACACTAGAGTGGTTTTGGACAAGAGCAAATGTACACTTACTCAGTCTATTTTCTGAAGTGACCCCCCCAAAGCCTCGGATAAGAGCTTCACTCAGTTTTCTTGAGCGGCTGCCCCCTCCCACTTTTACCCATCTACCACCAGCTAACCCTTCCAAGTACCCTGTACAGGTTACCATAACAACCACGACCTCTGGCACTGCACCAATTAGAAAACAATCAGCCTTGAGAGACCAAAGTGGAGTGAGCTTGGCAGCTGGTACTGTAGCACATGGGTAAAAGATAAGTAGCAAACAAAAGCCAAAGGAGAAGAAGAAAAAAAAGCCCACAGAGCATAAAAGCAGATCCTCAGGGTGATTTTCTTTCATATTTAATGAAACTAAAGCATAGGTTGTGTTGACTTTAGAAAACATCAGTACGAAACAGCCATACTTCTCTTTAAGCTCTAATGGAACGAAATGTGTCTGGATGATTCATTGCATTATTTGCTTTTGAGAAAGCTTAGCAATTGTGTTGCTTCAACATGTTGTCACCTTAAAGTCACAATGTCCAAAGGTACAGTATAAGTAAAATGAGGCTGGCATGTAAATTATATAATAATTACACAGCTTATATACACTATTAGTTGAACCATCTTAAGCAAACAAGATCACAGTTATGGAAATAATGACAGTAGCCCCTAAAAACGCTGCTCAAGTTGAACTTTGTTAATGCCCATAAGCAAGTAATGACTGAAACTGTTTAGTTGCTCAGTCAAATTGCTGCTTCCATTTCATTTTTAATGTTGCTCTTGCGTAAGAGAATACGGTAAAGGTTTCTTTCTTGTTATTTGCATCATATGTGGTACATGTGATGGAATGAAATTGTGTACACAGGGTCCCAGTTACATCCAGCAAAAGTATAAATTGTAAAAGAAAAACAGAACCGGTAATAAGATCCAAGATATGAACTAAGAAATACGCTAAACTAATACGCTAACACTAATACGCTAACACTAATACGCTAACACTAATAGTACAAAAACAATATGCTGAACAGCAGCACGTTAAGCAAGTTAGAGGAGCTTTTATGTGCTTTACCTTATCTGACCTACTGCCATTGAGATTTATTTTGCAGTCTTTAACTTGTATATTCTAGACAAACCGCTGTTACCTTCTTTTTTTCCATAATATTTTATTACAGTGTTTCATTTGGTAAATATATAATCTACATTTTCTGCAATGTTCTAATACTTTTTAAGGTACAGTAAATAGGTTCCATCATAAACCGACTAGTGTTGTGATGTAAAACTTGTAGTGATGAAAATGACTAAAAGAGACAACTGTTCTAACAACCTCGAACAAGAGCGAGATGAACTTTCTGCACTGCTTGGCTAGTCACATGAGAGGTTTTCTTTCCTCCATGCTAATTAATAAGACATCCTCAGCTCATTGAGTGTTGCGCGAACACATGCACACACCCCCACCCCAGCTATTCATATTCACCGTCTTTATCTTGCAAACTTCTCCTTTATTGCACTCTTTCTGGAGAGAAAGCTTTTAAAAGGTGCCAGGTTGGTCTGTGCGTCTTGTTTTCTACATCAGTCTCATCTTGTTAGTAATTAGCACATGCAAAGCAGTAGCTTTTGTTCTGTGAATGCATCGGTTGAAGTATTGATTCTGATAGCTTTGGGTAGTTGGTTATTTATTTATTTATAAGAATGAGCCAAAATATGTTAAAACTGATAACACATTGAAAAATATCTCCTTTAGAAGCAGTAACCTAGGCTGTTTGTTAAAGAAATATATGTATTTATTTTGCAGTTATCTGTTATTATTAGATATAATCTTGCTTATTGTTCATAACATCTGAAATATGTCAAACTTGGGCTTTAGGTTATGAGCAGAGTAGCTTGTAACCACATGAAAATAAATAATAAAATAAATAAAATGTAAATATTAAGATGAACTTTAAAACTATTCTTCATTTATGTATTTGTTGAACAGATATTATGCATTTTTCTGGCACATGTAGAGCTTTATGAAGGAGAAACAACAGAAAACATTGTTTGGCACTGTGGTGGAGCGTTTTTTTAATGTATTTATTTATTTATTTGTTCATTTATTTTTTTATCTGTCTGTCCGCCCATCTATCCATCTGTTTTTTTTTATCTAATTTATTTAAACTGCTACAAGCAGATGGCAAATGCTACACCAAAGCATTGGTAACATTAACGAAGTAATGGGGTGTGGGGTGTAGCAGCGAATGGAATATCATACTAAAACAAATTGTACACAGTAAAATATGATATTGAACATATTTTGAGCAAAATACTTACCTGTTTCTAATTTTACAGGGAAAGAGAATATATGAGTGGACCTAACTGCAGGAATGAGAAAAGTGGATCAACTTCTAAAAAGAAAATAAGAAAGAGGGCACAAGGAATGATTCAATGAGTAAAAATGCTAAATGGGTGTTTTGGGAAGGTTTAAATGATGAGCTTTGGAACGGACAGGACAGAGGGAGGACCTGTTCAAAGATGGAGAAGCTGGTCAATGGATGTCTGGGGCTAAAAGTTCAAATGAAACTGAAAAAAAGTAGATGGGAAAGCAAAAGAAAAGCAAAAAATAAACCGAACTGAGTTGCTGGGAGTAGAAAGTGGTAAATGTGAATAGGACTAAAAAGGAAGAATGTGAAGAGGTTGGTGGGGGAGCGATGGGACATAATTGGGAGCAGAGAAGAAAATGGTCAGAGTGTGTTTTCCGGATTCAAAGCATGTGATTCAGCCTGGCTAATAAGAAAAAGCTCTCAAGAGGCACTCGTGTGCACCATCCCTTCCTCCCCCTTGCTCTCTTTCCTTCAATAGATCCTTTCTAGGTCCCTCTTCCCCCTGTTGCACTCTCTTCCTCTCATTTATGATTTCCGCCTCTCGTATTTGCACAAGTAGTTCTCAATGAAAAATAAATTCCATGCAAAGGACATCCGCCCTCGACAGAGCATGCTCATGACAAAAGTACACATGGGTACATACACTCATCCTCTTGAATTAACATTTTTTATTACACAAAATATATTCAAGGACAAATGTAAAGCTTTGTACATACTTTATTTGTCTAATACAGATGATTGCTGCAACTGAATGCTTTTGTGTGGCTTTTATTGTTTTTAATGATTATGCCAGTCGCAATAAGCAATAAATCAATTAATCACATGATAAATGAAAATTATCAACCTCATTTTCATTTATCAGCTTTATCGTTTCTTCTTCTTTCTCTTTCTACCGAAGACACTGGATAACAAAAAGACTCAACTCCGGTGCTCTTCACTGACCCTTCCCTTTCTATTTGTTCTCTTTTCTTTAAAATCTGTTTAACCGTCCAAAATCTCGTTTTCGGATCGTTAAAAGCAGCTAAGCTGAGAAGCTAAGCTACGAGCTAAGCTAACAGGCCACCCTAGGGAAAAAAACCTCCGTCTTGTCGAAGCTCCAAAATTCTCGGTTGAAACCTGTGCCTTTGTGTAAAAAGTTTTTTGTTTTTCTTTTTTTTTCTCTCTCTGAAAAAAGAAATTGAGAACTTGTTTATTGATTTTGTTATTAAAAGTTTTTTTTGTGAAAAATTCTATGCTAAAGAGCTCAAACCACACCGACAGCCCATGTCATGTCAAGGGGCCTCCCTCCCCTTTTTCTTAAAGAGATACGCTGCTCGCTCCCTCACTATCCATCCTTTGGTTCAAACGATCTTATTCTGCCATCCAGTGGTCAAAAAAGGTACTGCACACAAAAATTAACCAACATTTCTTATTAAATTTGACAATAACAACTAATCATTATTAAATTTAAAACAATATTATCGTTTATCGCAATTATTTCTGAGAAAATTAATCGGCCAGAAAAATTTGTTATTATGACAGGGCTATTAATTATTGAAAACTGTGAAATTAACTTTTAATTTAAATACTAAAATTGTTAAGTTTATTATGCATGCTTTTGATTGCTATTTTTAGTTCACTAGAACCAAAAAAAGATGGGGAGACTCAGAGGGAAAAGGTACAATTTAACTCAATAAAGCAAATAGTACTATTTATTTACATCAAGAATACAATCAGAAGTATGGCCGATTTGCTGCTTAAATATGAAAAAGAATATGAAAATAAATATAGACGCAAAACACTATGCCTTCTATTAAACTCAAATGTTATCCTGCCATCTCATACTAGCCAAATCTCTTTGATTTTCAAAATAAAATAAAAATGTTGATTGTTTTTGATGTTCCCTGAATGGCTGACATGTTGCTGTTCCAGATGAGTCCATTAAGAACCAGTTCTCATTTACAATGAAATGGCTGCTCAGACCAGTTCTTCCTCAAACAGTTCATAAATCACAGGTGAAGCATCCACATCCTGCTCAGGTGTGAGCTTTGAGCAGAACCAAAAGAGGCGGAGCAGAACTCAGCTGGGCTAAAAGCGAGCGTGATGCGTGATGAGCTGTACGCCATAATCATCAGTATTAAAACAATTAAAGACCTGAAATATTTCAGTTGGTGTGCAATGAATCTGAAATATATGAAAGTTTCATTTTTATCATTACATTATGGAAAATAATTACCTTTATCACAATATGCTAATTTTTTGAGAAGGACCTGTATATATATACACACTATATATATATATATATACATATATAAACAGGTCTCACTTGTAAATGAGTCTTCGTGGCTCAATGTGATGTATCTGTTTAAATAAAGGTTGAATGAATAGATATATACAGTATATTATATATATATATATATATATATATATATATAATAATATATATATATATATTTATATATATACATAGATACATGCATATACATATGTGCCCAATTTTAACAACAATTCCTACTTAGGAAAGTATGTATCAAACCTCACTAGTTAGCATAGCTAGCTGGCCAAAAAAAAGCAAAATAACAACATGTGAGAGTAAATATGCAGCATCTTGTGTGTGTAAAGGGAACCGACATGACCCAATCTCCCACATATTTAAAGATCTGGAGCCAAATCTGGATGCAAACGTTCTGTGTAGACTGAATACTGACCCAACTACTAATATGTGTTGTCCCAAACAATAAAAAAGAAAAGGTGAAACACAGGAAATATTGTCAGAAGAGCAGATAGCTGCCCAGACAACAGCAACAAGCTGATTGTCGTCCATGTTTGTTTACCCTTCAATGATGCCCTTGAAAGTATTTTCAATCGCTGTCCCCCTTTACGATAGTTTGATGCATTATTCAGCTTTAACAGGCGCAACAGATTATGTAGTCAGTCCCTCATTAGATACAGTTGTTAAGTGTGTGTTTCCAGTCTTACATTTGTCATACAAAAATCTGCTGAGTCCATTCTGTTACAGTGCAATCCAAGTCATTTCAAAATCTGTAAAGACATTTCGAAGTTGTGTGGTGTGTCCTTATCTTAAATCTTACTATATGTGCTGGAAGGGATGATTTCCCAGTGAATACAGCTGGACTAATTGGAAAAATTAAAAAGTTAGAGATCATTGAGGAAAACGATGGTAAACAACCAGAAAACTAAATATATCTTACTATCAAGCTTCATGTCGTTAACAACAACCAACAAATGAGTATAACAAAGCAGAAAACTCCTAATAAAAAGGATCATGAAGGTAAACTGGGAAAAGTACAAAATAAAATCCAACAAAAAACTTTTAATCTTGACAGTTTGCACCAGTTACATTATACTAACTATGATGAAAGATCATTTAGGTGAACCATTCTGCTCCGTGTAATGGAAGAGTTTTATTGCTCTCAATTTCACCTATATTATCACATTTGCACTTACTGATTTCTGTGTTTGAGTAGAAGGCAACTGGACACCATATCTTGCTCATGGACATTTAACCTCTCATTCAAAAGGCGTCTTCAGTTTGAAAGAAGCCTTTCAGGTGAGAGGTGAACTGTTGAAACCTCTTGGATAAATGTTGAGACATCTTTATGCATCAAAGAAGGAACTGTACTTGCCTTTTATTTCAAAAATGTACGCTATATCTGTGCTTGATGAACATGCCTCTAGCATGTTTCTTTAAAATTTGACAATCCTGTTGTATTAACATTCATAATGTATTGCATTCACATTTAAGAATCAAAAGCTGCAAGAGTTCAGGGAGCAGGAAAGAGCTGTGAATTGTCCTCATGAAAAGCCCGGTGCGAAAGAAGACGTCAGTCAGATGAGAGGTTATTGAGAAAGCTGGAGAAATATCAGGCGTGCAGACAGAACCTCCCTGATGTATTTGTCTGTTGTTAACCCTCGTTATTGTTGGCTGAGACTTGAGGGAAGAAGGGCCTCCTACCACACACATAGCTGTTAAGTCAAAGGGGAATGTCTGGCCGGACAGCTTGTCCACATGATTTGTTACCAGCCAGTTTACCACCTGTAGCGCTCCCTCTGTGTCTGCCTGCGACGCACACATACACACAGATATATGTCTGCGCATACAGATGGCTTGTCCAAACGATGTCATGCCAGGCAATATTCAGTCCCTGCTATACTCACACAGACACTGATTTTCATCACGATAGGATGCCACCCTCCCCTGCCACTGTGAGTGTTCCTCTTGAATACGACATTTGGACAGCTAGTCTGATTGATGTCATGGCAGTCGATAGAGCGCTAATTACTTACTATGCGTAGACAGGGCTTTATTAGAGGCAGTGTCATATCCTGTCAGCTGCATTTTAAAAACACATGCCACTTCCTGTTAGCCTGCGGACGAAAAGAAAGAAGCTGAGAGGTCTGACATCCCCTACAGAGGCAATACACAACCGCACGGTAGTACTGAGTCTTTCTTTCACACAACCCTTCGGCCTCTATTCTCGTCCCTCTCTTTCCTCCCCTCTGACCCACCTGCCAGCAATGGTGGTCTTTTGTTGTCAAACTTCATTAGTAGAGATGTCGGCTAATTAGAGCCCGAGCACAAGCTCGGGAGATTAGAAAGAAAAAGATGAGATGAAAGGCGAGACGAGGGAGGGAGATGGAGGCAGGGCTGCAGAGATGGAGATGAGCAGATGATGAAGAGATTAAGATAAAGTAGCTGGGGATGGAGAGATGCATGTGATCAAGGTGGAGATAAAAAATTACAGCAGAGATGATTAGTAAAGTAAAATGGGTAAAGGAACAGGAGGAGAGAGAAAATAGATTCTGGAAAACACACGAGTAAACTATGACAACAACTCCTCAACAAGAGCAGACAAAGTTAACAAATGTCAGATCAGGACGAGCACATGATGGACAATAAGGCATGCTGGCTAAGTTGTTTTTGTTGTGTACTCATCGTGCACGTGTGTTAGTGAGAAAAAGCAGCAGTGCGAAAGATACAGAAAGAAGATACAGCGAGGCAGAGAGCTAATGCATTGACCTGTGTCTGTTGTGGTCTAGTTGATCTTTGTAAAACACCACGGATAATGATTATCTGCTTTACCAACTAGACACCAGGGAAAACACACGGACTAATGCACAACTGTTGACATGTGGAGGGAAACAAGTTGTCATCATCAGTCAGTATTAGGCTACATATAGAACAGTGTCTGCTGCTGTGCACCCTCAATGTTATTGACTGCAAACATTTTTTTTTCTTCATATTAATTAAAGATATGCAAAGTACTTGTAAAACAGCATAAAAAATATGAACGTGTCATTTGTTTTCATTTAAGTGTTGTATAATGCAGTTTTAACATTGGTCAGAAATGTACCATTTATTTAAATAAAAGGTCAGTGACCATTACTGTTGTATTGAAACTGTGAGATGGCCATTAATACCTGTGACATTTGTTTGCGGTATTGATTGACATTTTTTTTTCTTCTAAATGCAGAAGTAGCTATTTCTAAACGGAACGAAACATCTCTTAAGCTTTGAAATCAATCGCAGTTTATGTTTTCAAGCTTCATTGATTTTTTCCTAATGGTTATCATTGCTTTTTGTTTGTTGTAATGAAAGAACATTCAGCACTACTTTTTTTTTTTGTTTGTTTTGTTTTTGTTTTTTTCTTGAAGGGCAGCAGCTCTGCATGTTTTATTTATTTATTTTGTTTGTTTGCTTGTCTTTTTTACAACTGACATTATCACCTATCACCTTCTTTCACACACACACACACACACACACACACACACACACACATTAAGGGTTAACACAAAATGTTTGTACAATACTTGTCATAAGTTTGTGAAGTTTGTACCTTGTGAATATTTAAATTAGTGCTATATTGTGTAAATCATGCTAAATTTCCTACTGTATGCATCTGGAGGACTATGTAACGTGTTTGTTTTACTTTGAATCGGAAAATAGCTTCACAATATGAAGGGTGGGGGGTCAGCATGAGGGGTCATTGTGAGGAAAGAGGCAGCGTCAGCACTGCCTTTATAGCTTTATAGCTAGTGCAACTGTATTGTATTGCGCGTCACTAGCTTAGCTTTACGACAGTGCCGGGGGTTGGGGGGGGGTCTGTTTTTCTGTTTGGTAGGCGGGGAGCTTGGTTCTGTTAATGGGGCGAGGCCCCGCTTGTATAATGGAAGGGGAATCACTGAGGTAGGTAGGTAGGTAGGTAGGTTGGTAGGTTGGTAGGTAGGTAGGTAGGTAGGTAGGTAGGTAGGTAGGTAGGTAGGT
>NC_056510.1:12163767-12166408 GCF_014905685.2 Nematolebias whitei | reverse complement strand
GGTAGGTAGGTAGGTAGGTAGGTAGGTAGGTAGGTAGGTAGGTAGGTTGGTAGGTTGGTAGGTTGGTTGGTTGGTTGGTTGGTTGGTTGGTTGGTTATTTTGTTGTTGTTTTTTAAACAGAAGGACATATATGTTTAACAACCTGTTAAAATACACCAAAATACAGGAAATCACATCTACTTAATTCCAAATTTTTTGGGGAAGGACCCCGGACCCTCTCCACCACTACCACCACTATATTTGCATTCCAGCACTGATCAGTTTACAAATTAAGCCCTGTTACTTGGTATGACTACTTCTGTTATGATTCTGTTCAGTTTAATGTAAAGCGTTTTCTGTAAAGATCTGAAGAAGTGGCGATATATTTATTATGTTCATTATGTGAACAGGTAACGTTTTAAAGTGGTTTTTGATCCTGTTAATTTTCTCAAAACTGTAATTTTTGGAAGTTGATGTTAAAAGTTTTGTTAGCTGTGTTTTCAATGAAAAATACCTCATATTCAAAAGTATAAAAAATGTATTAAGACAAAGAACAGCTCTTAAGTATTAATGTTACTCAGATGTTTCCATTGCATTAATGAGACAAATTGAGGAAAATTATTTAATAAACATGACAGTTATTATATTTTATACTAGCCACTGCTGCTATTATTAGTGCTTACAAAAATAGCAATATAATTTTGTCAATAACCAGATAATGTAAAACTAAACCATTACCGACCCCATTTAAAGAAAATCTAAACAATATACAGTACTGATGTCCTTAAAGTATGTATTGATGTGCTCTAACACATAATCAAAAATGTATGTAGCTTATTTTTCTTAACCTTTGCTGCACTTATTTCTCATCATGTTTGTGTTCCTATTATATAGAGTCAAAGAAAAAAAAAAAAACTTACAGATCAGCATTATGTTAAACTCTTTTATTATGTCACCCTAGTTCTGCTAATAAATCCCCCATCATGCATGTTGTTTGTAATTACTGGGTTTGTTATTGGATCTGATCATGCTTTTTAAAGGTACTCACACTGGAAGGGCAGCAAAGGATAAACAAGTAAAGCATCTCTAAGGGAATTTAAATGTAGCTGTACTGTATTTTTTCCTGAATGGATTATGTTACTACAGAGCTTGACACATCTTACATTACATAATAAAAAATGTATGTCCGATCCACATGACCTATGATTACATGTCAGATTTCAGAGCTGATTTAAAGCAAGCTAGAAGACAGGGTTTTTTTTAAGGCAGCAGTGCAACAAAAAAATAAAATATCTAACCAGTCTTTTAAATATTTATACATTCTAATGACAAAGACATATTCCTTTCCTGTGGATTCTGATATTTCTTTGGGCAAGTGTCACCATGTTATTAATGGAACAGAAATCTTAATTATTTATAGTAGGGATATGCCCAGTTTCCAATTCTGATTTTTAAACATTTATGGAATTATTATTACTGTGTCAAAGAAAGAGATTGATCTTACTCCACTCTCGTGTATTTTTGTGAATGTGACAAAGTGAAAAATGTATGTTCTTTTTGGAATAAATGCCTGCTTTATTTTGAAATGTGAGAATCTTTAGTGCGTAAGGCGTTAAGTAACAATGTAGCACTGACGTCAAAGTTATGTCGGTTAAACTGTGTACTGTAGAGTTTAAAAGTTTAAGTCATTCCATTCTGCTTTTTTATGGTTTCCCTCTGTCTCCAAAGCCAATCAATACCATCTTTAAGTCTGCAGTCAGTGGTCCCGGAAGTCTTTGTATGTGTGTTGAGTAAAGTCCGTTTATCACATCTATGCATTTTTGGGTCTACCCTCTCACTTTTATGTAAGGTCTTAAATAATAACAAATGCTGTTTGTGTTTCTGTGAGAGTGAGAAAAATTATGCTTTGGTCATTTTACCACCCTGCTCTTCTGGGTGCTCCTTCAATAAAATAGAATAAGGGGTAAACGGCTACTTAGGTTTAAGAAGTTTGTATTGTCATTCTGACTTTATCCATTGCAACACGTCAAAAACACAGTGTGTGTGAAAAGTGAGAGTTGTTGGCCTTTAGATATTGCATCAGTTCTATTTTCTTGCTAAAAAATTATTTGATCTTATAAGTCTATACCTTGAGCCTATAAATATTAAGTCAGTGGAAATTTGCATCTGTCATTTCCAATAGCAAACATGTAAGCAGTTGGGTGATTGACTCATTTCACCTGTGCAAGTCAGTAATGTTGCACTTTGGATAGGTGACGTCAGTAAAAGTCACGTTAGTTAAGCACACTACCAGAAGTTTATTTAACAGCTAAAATAAGTGGCGAGTAGATTTAAGAAAATTAAGATTTTTCAGAGTGAATGGACGGAAAATAATGTTTTATTCACTTTATAGAGAAACAGAAACAAGTAGTCAGACGTTTACTGTGCCGCAAAAGGATTGTTGAGAATAAAGAAAAAAAAATCACAAGTACAAACTCCTATCTATCTATCTATCTATCTATCTATCTATCTATCTATCTATCTGTCTGTCTGTCTGTCTGTCTGTCTGTCTGTCTGTCTGTCTGTCTGTCTGTCTGTCTGTCTGTCTGTCTGTCTGTCTGTCTGTCTGTCTGTCTGTCTGTCTGTCTGTCTGTCTGTCTGTCTGTCTGTCTGTCTGTCTGTC
>NC_056510.1:12091626-12163367 GCF_014905685.2 Nematolebias whitei | reverse complement strand
GTCTGTCGGTCTGTCGGTCTGTCTGTCTGTCGGTCTGTCGGTCTGTCTGTCTGTCTGTCTGTCTGTCTGTCTGTCTGTCTGTTTGGCTGTCTAATATCATTGTATCACTGCAGGTAGCTAGGGTATTAAGCAAACAGCTTCTTTCTTTATTTATTTGTTTGTTTGTTTGTTTGGTTATGTATTTGTTTATTTTCTGAAGCTGAAACTGTGAGAGGCTGTATGCTTGTTGCCCTTGATAAAGTTGTGATTGATGGAAAAAAAAAAGCACATTATTGCCTGTGTCCCTTAAACCTTTTTGTGTTTTTTATACTATATTGAGCACTTGAAACTGTAGTTGGGTAGCCCTGCTTTAAAGCATTTTAAAATTGATGTTTTACCTGATCATATTTCAAAAGTTAATTGGCATACCTGGTGGTGATTAAAATATATAACAGTACAAGTGTAATAGGTGCAGAAGTGTAAAACCAGTGCATGCTTGGGTTTTAGAGGCAGCATCTTCCATGGGTTGCTGACTAATGGGTGTAGACAAGGAGCGACAAGGTCTACGGTAGATCATTATGGGTCATGTCATGGCAACCATGAAAAATAGGAACTGTATATACTAAAAAATCTGCTATGAGATTTTAAAAACATTAAGCTGTGGGTAAAGCCTAAACAATGTAGACTGTGTAAGATCAAATATTTATTACCAACAGCTGGTTGCTTTTAGGTTTTAATGAGAACCAAGAGTAGAAACGTGTTTTGTTCAATCATTTCTATATATTTACCATCTGATTTCACTTTTACTTCTAATGTATTCTTTCAGAGGGATGTTTGTTTCTGCTGACACAGCTCTTTTTACTTTCAGGCTAAAAAGGGTGAACACGCTCACATGAACACACACATCCCATAAAACTAGATACTGTGTCGCTGTAATGGAGCCGTCCTTTATATATAACAGTCTTTGAGTGCAGTTTTTGAAAATGACTCCAGTTTTGGACAAATGTACTAAACAAAACATAAAAACATATTGCAGATGTCAGCATAAAAATGGTAATTTTATGATGATGATATTTTGGTAGGTTTATTGTGTAAGCATGGTTTTTTAAAAGAAATATTGAATGGTATATCATAAATATAAACTTGTTTTACCTGCTGCAGGCCTTAAATTAGGTTATTTTTGTTAGTTGTTTAAATAAATATCCACATAGAGTGCAGAGCAATAATCATGGCCCATCTGAAGGTGTAGCTGAGCTCACAGAATGTCTTAAGGCCTTTATGTGTGTGTGGTTTGTGTGTGTGTGTGCTTGTGTTGTTCTACTGACTTTTCATAAATCACCTGGTTTTTCACCAGTGTATTTCTTGCCTATGCTCCAACTGGGTTAAAAAATGCAAACTGCATTTCTAATGTTGCATATGCCCTCATACAGTATGTGGATATGACTTTCTGCATTTCCATTATGTGTGGGAGAGCAGTTATGTGTGCATGTGCATGACTCACAAGGGTGCCCAGAGTTCAGTGTTGATATGCTGCATATTTCCTGTGTTGACAGAGAGAATATTCATGAAATGATTGATGATTTTGTTTTCTTCCTCAACACAAGAGAAAAGGGAGACAACAACAACAGAAAAACAGATATAGGTGCAGGCAGTGAGGGTGATCAAGGGATTGGTGTGTTTCGTGTTTTGTTGACGTGCACACATGCATACACGTCTCTCTCTGCAGTTGAGCTATTGAAGTTGATTTTAGTAATAAAAAAAGACCAACACGTTTTTGATTAGATAATGGCTTGTGTTCTCGACTTCATCAAAAGGACATGTCTAATTGTGATGTCTCAGAATGCATTTTTATTTATTTATTTATTTGTATTTGTTTATTGCGTTACACGCTGGCCCTTAGAGTATGAGTATTTAACTGGATCTTAGTCAAATTATGTATCAGTATGAAACCAGTTAAAATTGTGTGTGCCCACTAAATTTAAAAAGAAAAAAAAAAAGTACCTAGGCTGCACTGGTGTATAAGCCACGTGTCCATTTTGCAATATGAGAAATATTTTTTAAACTGTTAATTAAATACATACCAGTAACATACACAAATATGTACAGTATTTTTTTTTTTTTTTCTGAAAAGTGCTGGTTAAAAATAAAATATACTATAATACAGAAGCCCACCAGGAAAAGTCATTTATCTCTATCTTTGTCTTCCTCCTGCGCACTAAAACCACTGAATTCATCTTCTTCAGTGTCGCAATTGAACATCCTCAGAAAAACGTTGTCACGCACGTGCTCCGTCTCTCGTTGGCGCTCTCAACGTCACTTTTGTCTCGAGGCAAATTCGCAATTTGATTTGATTTATGATTCACGTTTATTTTGAGTGGCTGCAAATGCTTCACAACAGGGAGGGGAGGAGAGAACGGGGAGGGCAGGACTTTGTTTTCCACCCTCCCCCCAGTGGACCATTCAGTAATTCCATTGGTCAGATTATTATTATTTTTTTTACCTTAATTTATACAGGTAGTCTCATTGAGTCACGAGGACCCACCCCCCAAGAGAGACGTGTGTTGGGCAGCTATGTGATGAAGCTAAATGTTTTGGTGGCATGAAGCTCATTAGCTCGTCAAAAAAAAAAAAAAATCATAAATCAGCCGCAGCATTGTATAAGCCGCAGGGTTTAAAGCGTGTGAAAAAAGTAGCAGCTTATAGTCCAGAAATTACGGTAGTTTTTTTTCCCCTGTAATTTGTATTCGGAATTAAAGTTTTTTTGTTTTAATTCTAGAATATTTTAGGCCAATCTTAAAGCTTGTACCTTTCATTTTATTAATTTATGTGTGTCTACATTTCCCTGTTTGTGCGTGTGTTTGTGTGGCAGCGTGGACAGGATCCAGCAGTTAAAGAGAGAGTATCAGCAAGCGAGACGAGAAGGAATGGTTCCGCCTTACGAAGAAATGGACCCGAGACGTCGATGGCATGAAACTGACCCACACAGGGTATGTAGCACAACCCCATACAAATATATTTAGACAAAGATGCAAAGATACTCATAAAAGCAGAAATGCAACTTTTCTAAATATAATTATTTTTCGATGTGGAGCAAGTTCTGCTTTCTCATTTGAAAATATCTTCCTCAGTTTGTCCGTTGCCAGTTTGATGTTTTAGTCGGTGCTCAAGTGCTCACACAGCCATTTCTTTTCTGGGTGTATGCTGAGTATTTTTTTTATTCCCCGTCAGAGTGATCACTGCTTTTACTGCATCAGTCGAGTGATCAAGGCCCTTTAGCTGTCAGTCACAAGGTGCTCTTTGGCATAAATGGCTCCTGTGGGTATTGAGCTGATCATGCTATGATCCAATTTTCACTGAGGATGAGACACAGAGGAGATAAATAGAGGTTTGAGTCACTTGTCATCCCGCAGGTACTGTTTTTCAAATCACAGAATCATAATCACATCCACATGGATCCACAATGGAGACCGCCTGAGTCAAACCTGAAAACCTCTCCTGTGGTAAAGTAATAATGTTATGTTAATGTGTGGAAAAATTACCTCCACTCTGGTATTAGGTGTCATTATGAAGCTAATCAAGTGCAAGTGTATGTCGGTGTTGCTAAGATTTTATTCCAAAATAGTGATAAAAGGGAGCAAAATAACTCATCGTGTGAGGAGACAGACTGATTTGAATTTTAGGCTTTTAAAACCTGAGAAGAAAAGCGATTCCCTCTGAGAAACCAAATTTAGTTACTGGGGCTTTGATTAATCCTCTGTAACTAATTGGCACGTTAACTGGAGTATAAAACGGTTTAACCAGCACCTCAAGTCAGACATTTCTTTTCTATTCCATAGACTGTCAAATATCTTTACTGCGTGGTTAAATGTAAAAAAAAAAAAATATGTATCAGCACTCTATGATTTCAAAATGAGGTTGCATACCAACCACATTACACAGAGGGTGTGTGCATATATATATATAAAAAAAAATACTAATAAAGGCTGCTAACATGCCAACAAGATGAGCTCTAGTTTTGAGGTTTCAAAGCAGCTTGAGAATATTCAAATTAAACCGACTGCCTCGGTGAAAAAAAAAAAACATTTATCACATGAGTAGAACTGGGCTCATTACAATGTCATAATGCTGATTAATCATTTAGTTTGATTGATTGTCCAGCCCTAACATGCTCTATTTGTTATTAATGAGACTTTCATAGTTTAAAAGTGAAGTTTAGTGTTATCAGTTTTAGTGTTTATAGAGTTTGAGGTGACGCCTCTGTAGAATGGCGGGGTGATTTTACACTGTGCCTTATCTAATGCTCATTATTTATCAGTTACTGTGTCAAACAGGCAAGTAATGTCAGTTTGTAAATTAAGAAGTTGTGTTTGTAGAGATTGTGCTTCTCGTGGGGACTCACAAGCTGGAAAACATTAAAGGCATAGTTTATTGAAATTTGGCATTCTAATGATCTAGTCTTGATGTTTTTTGGGGATATGATTGTGTCATCATCATCTTTTTTTAATCAAAAATGTAATCAAACTATGACTTTTTGTTTCAGTTACTATCGAGGGTATTTAGGTTCTTTGTGATACAGCCTGTTCATTAATATGGTTTCGTTTCCGTCCCAAATGTGACATTTTATTAACCTCCTAGGACCTGGCATCCACATATGCAAGAGTCCGGCTCTTAGGAGGTTAATAGATAAATAACTAATATTTCAATTGTGACAACAGAACTCAAAGCAAAAGCAAAATAGGTGCTGCCTAATTTGAGTTCTGACCCAGGAGTTATATTTCACCAAAATAACAGAAAGGATCATGTAAGTATTTGCATCCATCCCTCCATTTATTTCTACCGCCTGTCCATGGTTTGGTTGCAGAGGCAACAGGTCCAGGAGAGAAACGCCGACATCCATTTTCCCAGCAACACTCTTCAGCTCATCATGGGGGAACCCAAGGTGCTTCAAGTTCACAGTGGATAAATAATCCCTCCAGCAAGGGTCTGCCCGGGGGTCTCTTCTCAGCGGAGTATACCTGGAAAACCTCTAAAAGGAGGTGGAAACGAGGCGTCCAGATCAGATGCCTTCTCGATCACCTTTATTTAAAGGAGTTTGGGGCACATGACACCAGGAGACCCTGGGGCAGACCCAGAACTTGCTGAATAGATTATGTATACTCTTTGGGCTGGACACCTTCTTCAGGAGGAGCTGGATGGTATCACTGGGGAGAAAGATGCCTGAGTTTTCCTCATAGATATTTTGCTTTCTAAACTGACCAGAAGAAGGACTTTATGGAAATTGCAGTTAAAAATAAAAAAAAAAAAATAAAAAAAAAATATATATATATATATATATATATATATATATATTTTTTTTTTTTTTTATTTATTTATTTTTTTTTAATGTATTGTCATCATTGTATGTTCCCATACAATGGCAAAATTGGATCTCTGCATTTAACCCATTCACCACCAGGCGGAGCAGTGGGCATCTATTGAAAGCGCCTGGGGAGCATTTTTGGGGATAAGGTGTGCTGCTCAGAGACACCACAAGATGTGCAGTGACTGGGGATCGAACCTTTCAGAAATTTAGCTAATGGGGGTCTAAATTCTGTATGTCTTTGATGGATTTAGGATTTGATGACCTGAGTTCTTTATTATTGCATTTCCATAGATTTTCAGATTGGTCACTAGGCCTGTCACAATAACAAATTTTGCTGGGTGATTAATTGTCTCAGAAATTATTGCGATAAATGATAATATTGTTTGAAAATTGACTATAATTAGTAATTATTGTCAAATTTAAGAAGACATGGTGGTCAATTTGTTTTGAGTATAATACCTTTTTTCGACCACCAGATGACAGTATAAGACTGTTTGAACCAAATGATGGATAGTGAGAGAGCGAGCAGCATGTCTCTTTAAGAAAAATGGGAGAGAGGCCCTTTGTCATGACATGAGCTGTCTTTCTTTCCTGTTTTTCGGTTCTTAAAATGGCGGACACTGTGCGGTTTGAGCTCTTTAGCATAGCATTTTTCACACAAAGCTTTAAAAAAATCAGTAAACAAGTTCTCAGCTTTTTTTTTTTTTTTGCAGAAAAAACTTTTTACACAAAGGCACGGGTTTCAACCATGAATTTTGGAGCTTTGACAAAACAGAGGGTTTTTTTTTTTTTTTTTGAGGTTGGCCTGTTAGCTTAGCTTGTAGCTTAGTTTCTCAGCTTAGCTGTTTTTAACGATCCAAAAACATTATTTTGGATGGTTAAAATAGATTTTAAAGAGAAAAGAGAAAGGGAGGGGTCAGTGAAAAGCACCGGAGTTGAGCCTTTTGTCATCCAGTGTCTTCAGTAGAAAGAGTGAAAGATGAAGAAATGACAAAGCCGGTAAATGAAAATAAGGTCATTATTTTTCTTTTACCGTGCAATTTATTGTTTTTTTTGCGACAGGCCTATCGGTCACAAACAAAATACAGTACTCTGTTTATTAGGCCTTCACTTATACTGCTGCCATCTGCAAATAATATATATTTATTGTTTGCAAAGAAGAATATTTAAAAAAAAAAATGTTTATTTGTTTTACAGATTGACGTTTGCAAGTTTGAAAACAAAAATAAGAAAAAGGGGCAAATAATTCACACTTGTGACCATTCTCCCTGCACCTAATGAGTTAAACTCGTATAAAATGATGCATGTCATAATTAATAATTAAAGCAAATGTGTGTGTTTACCTGACTGGCATTCTGTGGGAACGGGAAAAAACTACCATAATTGTTATGATGGTGAACCTGTGGTAAAGTAATTCATTTGATTAGTTTACTTGTCTGTCTTTAGGACTTTATTTTCTTTTAGGTTTAGAAAATATTTATAACAGGTAAAAATGATGGAAAGATATTTGCAGACTGTGCAAAAAGAAAGAAATAAAAGAAATAAAGACCATGTTAGAAGGAGGAAATAAGCTCCCTTTGCAAGTTATCACAATATATTGAATGTTTGCTCCCCCACCCACCCCCATGGCTCCATTACCATTTCATTGATTCACGGTTATGGGTTAGCTGTCTCAGCTAGCAAAATTATGTTTGCCTAAAAACAATTATCAAGCAACAGAAGCCACACCGCAACTTTTTATTTCCTAGTGAGTGCGTTCTGTGCTTGTGGGTGGATGTGTGTATTTTAGAAGACGACAACAGACTTTCTCCCTAAGCAGAGGGGAACTAAATCAACAGGGCGCTGTGCTGTTGTCACGTACATGCACACTTAGACACAATCTTACTTTGTGGGTGCCAATTGTTGTGGTGGGTGGTGTGATAAAACATTGTGTAGGTTTGAGTTAACTTAAACTGTTTCCATGTAGTTTTGCCTGACCTTTCAACCTAAATATTTCCATTAATTTACAGCCACAACAGTACTAATGCTATGTTCTTCTATAACTCGTGATCAAATAACATAAAAGCTTAAAATTCTGACATTAGCACAGTGTTTTCTCATTTATTTCATATTATTTTTATAGAAGAGTTTATATGATTTACACCTTTTTTCTTTGCTAGAGACTTTTTTAAAACTCACGTTTTTGTGACTTGGAACAGTGTTTCTTTAAAGTCTGTGAATCACTGAGCAGTATGGTAATGTGTGCATACTTTAAATTTAAACTTAAATAAAAAGTAAATATACTACGTACAGCCTTTGTTTTGGTCATATTTCAGCTGAAGGAAATAATCCAATCATGCTCATTTTTTTTAGGAGAATGTTTTGGAATTGTACAATAAGTTACAGTAAAATGTTTTTAATCAGGAGATGACAGTAATGCATGACATTCTACTAGAAGAAAAACTAACACATGTCTAATTGTTTTATGAGATAAACAAATTATATTTCTGGGAAAGCAACTGAAAAGAATAAGGCATCACTTGTGTAAATATCGAAGGGTTTAATCAACTCTTCAGTAAATGTTTAGCTGTGGAGTAACACAAAACAAAATGTTTTAAACTTCTAAAAAATAAAATACCAGTTTAAGGGAATAAAAACCTATAAAACTAAATGATGAAACTACAGTAAACCATGTTCCACATGGCAGGCTACTGTTGTGGTTTGACCATGTGTTGTGCTCTGCCAAGACAACTTTCTCTAAGGAGTCAAAGCGAAGAGGTGGAGTTAGAAAAACCCTCCGTCAGTCCATCCGTGCATTTCGCCATTGTATGGGAACATACAATGATGACAAAACATTGCACTTATACTTATATGTTTATGTTGTGAGCTTAACTTGAAAAATAAGTGAGTTATCGACTTCCATTTTGGTGTGTGGCTATATATAGGTATAAAAAATCTTCCTTTCAAAAACTGGTTTGCCATGTCAAAATCCAAGATGGCCACCACCATTTTACATGCATACATACTTACATACAGTATATATATATATATATATATATATATATATATATAATGTGTGTGTGTGTGTGTGTACTGTCTATAATGTAAAATGACCACCCCATTACTTAAGGAAACGATGCTTTTTAGTTTTTATATTGCTTTAAAATATAGTTTTCTCATGATTGTGGTGTTCATTGGGCCCTATGGGTGGCCAAAGATTAAAATGTTGTGGCCAAGATTATCATTTGGTGTATTGGCCACCTGCTGGCTCCCCTCTCGCCACTTGCCAGGATTTGTTGCTCTGTGCTGCCTCGGATAAGCAAAAAATAAGAAACCTACCTCTGTTCTTATACACAATGCAACTCCTACCCACTTGATTATCTTGCTCCAAAAACATTTAGGTTTGGCCTACATGCATTCACTGTTCACTTCCAGACCAGAAGAACGCTCATCTCTAAAACTACAAACATTCACTATTTAAATCCCTCCCAGCAAATTTAGGTCCACGTGTTTTTTTGGACCTAGGAATTATTTCAATAAGTGAATGTTTTAAATGGACTTATCTTTGTACATATTCCAATCAAATAGGAACAAATGTAAAACTTCAAGATGCACTTCAGTTTATCTGGATAATTAACTAATATCCCTGCTCTGTTCAGGGATAAAATACTAAAACTCTTTTGAACTAATGAAAAACACTTCATTTATTATTGTTTGTTTGTTAGTTTGTTTGCTTGTTTGTGTGTTATGTAAAGCGGATCTCTCTTGTAAATGAGTCCTCGAGGCTCAATGAGACTAACCTGTATAAATAAAGGTTGAATAATTTAAAAAAAAATGTAATTATTTATTTATTTACCTTTATTTTAACAGGCAAATCCCATCAAGATCACATATCTCTTTTTTCAAGGGAGGCCTGGGCCTGAAGGCAGCCAAAACATGCATGTTTCTGGACTGGAAATATTACTACATAAATGACTTAGACCATATACCATTTGCAAATACAGTTTTTGTTACTAATTCACCTAACATGCATGTGCTTGAGCTGTGGAAGAAAACCTGAAAATGTGGAGAAAATACATACAGGTTCCCCAAAATAGCCTCTTCATTGACTTTCATGCAGCTCTCAGAAGGAAATATAATTTATTTTAAAAAATACAGCACTCTTTTATGCTTTTTGCCATCACAGCAATTTAAGTGGCACATTATGTTAAAATATGTTATTTATGGTACAGTAGTCCCTTGTTTATTGCGGGCGTTAGGAGGTTCTGACCCCCCCACCCCACAGTAAGTGAAAATCCGCAAAGTAACAACATTATATTTATTTTAGTATTTGTATGTATTTTAAGGTTTTATAAACCCTTCCCACACTCTTGCAATGTTCTAAACTCAAACCTACATAATTTTAACAACATACGTACAGTACTGCATATGTAGTTACTACATTTTACTTACTAGCTCTGCAGAACAGGAGCAGCTCTCAGTTCCGGTCCGACTCTGTTCTGGTCTGACTCCGTTCGTTTTTTCTGTAGATCTACGCTGCAGCAACGAAGCCCACAATCAATGTTCTAAGCTCTTAAACCTGCTCATTTTAACAACATACTTATATGTAGCTAATAAATTTTACTTACCAGCGCATCCCCTCTCGGAGGTCCGCGTGGGCCGGCTAGGAGCTTTCTGGTTCACCGCTGAGTCTGGAGGTCCAGCTCTGGTCTGGTTCAGTGCAGCTCTTGAGCGCCGAAGCGTATTTTGGGGTAGGCCAGACCTTCAGTTGGCCGGCACGGGACCATTTGTGGTCGACTGAGTCCAAGTCTGGATGAAAAAGGTCCCGATGGGCTACGGAAACGATGCTGAACCTATGACGGTGCGCGTCCTCGCTCGGAGTTCCACATGGGCCGTCTACCAGCTCTCAAAATTCACCGATGGGTCTGGAAGTCTGGTTCTGGTCCAGTTCAGTGAGTTCCGTGCAGCTTCTCTGCATCCGCTGGACACCAATCAGATCAAAACTTTCCCTCTTGTTTTTCAGCAGAAGGAAATTGTGCTTCTGGGTGGGGCCCTGTTGCCTTCTGGGAAATGTGGTTCTTATGAGCAGGAATACAGTAGAGGCTTACTGAGAGAAAACTACAAAATGGTGGTGCCTGTCTGAAGTATTCTATTTTTCAGTATTTTTTTTTACTGTACAGTAATGTACCCAGTATTGTCCCAATCATGAGTAATATTAAAGTTGACAACCATGTGTCCTGTACATTTTTTTCCATACAACATTACATACTGTACGTTCACAAACTGCGATAGAGCGAGTCCACGAAAGTTGAACCGCGAAGTAGTGAGGGACTACTGTTTTGAAAAAAACAAAAACTAATGATCAAAAACTGAACAAAGAACAAAAGTAGCCTAAAAATATGCTTCTCAACTTAATCTGAATGCCCGTGCTCTCTGTTTGTCTTCTTTCTTGGGAAAAACAAACTCAGTGTCAACAGTAATAAACAGGAGTAAGTTACTACAAATCATACATACCTCAAAACCAACCATTCAAATGTATTTCACCTCCCACTGGAGTTTTGACAAAGAAAGTAAGGCTGATTATTTAGTTTTACAGATCTGGTATTTCTCTTGTCTATTTGAGTTTTTACTCCGTTCAGGTTTTGAGCCTCGCCATTCTTCCTGTTACCTGCCAACTTAGTTCCTCTGACCTCAGCATAGAGGAATTTTACGTCACTGTAAAAATGTCCTTGTCAACGTGTATTTCGACATGTGTAAATTAAACGAAAAATAACTTGACATGAATCTAATATGTCTAAAAATAGGTCACCCAGCATTCATGTAAAAAGTGGACTAGGGATTCACAGAGAGCAGTTGGAAACTCCTCGTTTTATTGTGAATTACATAGAAACTTCACAGTGTCACCGAGAGGCCTGTAAGTGTATGTTATTACTGTGTGGTTTTTAGTTTGGTCCAAGGTTCAAATACACATTGCAAAAGTCATCGAAGAGGTCGGTTGTCAGCCTTTGATGTGTTTTCTAGCCCACAAAGTTGAGTGCAGCCAAGATGGATTTGACCTTTAATGAACAGTATGAGAAGTTGATAATAAAGAATGTTTCCCTAAAATCCTTCAAATGCCTTTATCCAAGCTTGCAATTAAGGCTCACTTTGCAGTTTCTTCCAAGCTCGCCCTAGTTGATAAAAATATGCTTCCTCAAGCTTGACAGATGCATGGATTTATGCTGAGTTTGACAAAGTCCTACATTTCCTGCACTCCCTAAAAAACGACTCAGATTCTGCAGAAGCTGAGCTCATTCACTCCTCTTCTGATGACTCAATCCTCTTCGTCACACTTGCTAGACCAAGCAGTTCACTCGCATTTGCCTTTCTAATCTGTGTTTGTTGTGCTGTCTTGACGAGCTCTCTGCTGGTGAATATTTTACAAAGAAACAGTGGTCTGTTATAGTTACATTTAAGTGACAGAATCAGAACTTTGACTACTGTAATAAACTTTTAAAGATTGCAGAGCAAAATGTCTGTTTGGATTATGGCTAGTCATGTTCATTCATGTTCCATTTTTTTATGCTCGTACTGTTAGGATGACACAAGCAATTGCTTTGTCTAAAATAACTGTCTTCATGGCCTCTCATGTAGATCACAAGTCTGAAAGTAGATTTTGAAACAAAAATAGTTTTTTGTCATTTTCCTTTGATTCTCTGATCTTGTTTGTTTGTGCATGTGTGATCTGTAAGACTTTTAAAAATCAAGCACACATGAAATCAGCTATAGGTTTGTGAGCTCCCTTTTGTTCCGGTATATTTAGAATTTGTATTCAATTTAGTTTATTTATGTAGCATCAAAAGTAAGTAAATATCATTATTTATCTGAGGAGCAGACTGCTTTGAGCTTAACTTCACCGCAGAACTCTCATTATGAGCAAGCACGAATGTGACAGTGGGAAGGAAAAACTCACTCATGAAGAAGAAACCTCCATCAGAACCAGGCTCAGGACAAGTGACCATCTGCTTCGACCAGCTGGGTTTGAGAGGAACAGGAAGGAGGAACAGATACACATTGGCAGATCGAGAATCACATGTTAAGATAGAAATAGTATCAAATGAAAACTATTCAATTCTAACAATTCATTTTAAGAAATGAGGTCAATTTGTCCTCCAGTAGTCTAAGCCTATGGCAGCATAACAATCCAACATGAACTATAGGATTTATCATAAAGGAAAGTCTTAAGTCCAGTCTTAAAACTGGACAATGTGTCAGCCTTACAGACAGAAACTGGAAGTTGGTTCCACAAGAGAGGAGCCTGATAACTGAAAGATCTCCCTCCCATTCTGCTCATGGAAACTCTAGGAATCGCAAGTAAGCCTGCAGTCAGAGAAAGAAAAGCTCCGTTAGGCAAATAATGGAACAATAAGATCTATAATATAAAATGGTGCTACATTGTTGAGAGCTTTGTATTAAATTAAAATTCAATTTTGTTTTTTTGTTTTTTGTGTTTTTTAAGCAGAACAAATCAATTCAGGCAGATGCTCAGAGACTTAGTTTTACTTTCTTTTGCCCAGCTGTGAGAGAATATTCTACAATATCCTGCTGACCTAGGCTGAATCCCCTCTATTGTCAGAACCATATCCGGTTCTCCCATGAATGTAGACAACCGTATGAACATGTTTTTGTGTCTGCTTCCATGGTTTCAGGAGTATTATATTTTGGGAAAATGTGTGGATGTGGGTTTCCGGAACTGCTTTTTTTTATTTTTTACTATTTTTTGTGTGTTCAAGGTTTTAGCTCTCTGAACTGGGTCCAGTATTATTCCTAAAGGTAAACCATTGTAGGATTCACATTGAAATTTGGGAAAACCCCAACACTGTTCCCACAACCTGTCTGGTATTATCTATATTTTTAATCCTTTTAAAAAAGTTCATTTTCCAATAATTGTTGATTTATAATAATAATTCATTTTTGTACCAAATATAAGACATAACAACTGCACTGTGATGTAGTGTTTTAGCAGCGTCTACTTCTAATTTAGTCTATAAAACACTTGACAAAGTTTTCACAGTTTAATACCTTATATAAAAATAATTCTCACCCAGCTTGAATCATCGTGGCACCACTGGTATAAAACATCGCCAGAAAGGATCTTCTTGACACAGAATATCGACATAGTAAAGACAAAGTGCCTTCTCATGATGATAACAAAATTTAGAGCCGTGATTTGTGTCTGTGCGAGTACATTAGTCACGAGTATCAACAAACCAAGACCCATGACTAACAATGAACACAGCTTTTCCACCCTGAAAAAGCAAAGTAACACACTGTCAGTGTACAGATCAATTCTCTCGCTGCTCAGAGTAAAGATATTTTGGCAAACACGTTTTTTTCTTTATTTTATACACATGAAACACTTATCTTTTCATGCACAGTAATGTAAAAGTATTTACTAATCCATTATTTCTATATGTTTTTGGATCAAAGGAGCAAGTCTTTAAAAACTGATTGGATGTTTTTTTTTTGTTTTTTACTTCAAGCCTGTTGGAGTTTTTCCTTAAACCTTCCATGCTTTTTCATTCATTTCCAACACATTTGTTGTTAGCTTGTAAGCCCACACAATAAAAGTCCCTAAACACAAGTGGCAAACCAGTGTTGTGTTGACAGACAACTTAGTAAAAAAAGCATTAAATTGACTTTAGATGTTTTGTTCCTAGCAGCCTGGTAAAGATGTCTTGTTACCATAAATGTCTAAAAAAAAATATGGTATGAAAAAACATTGACTTGCACTACTTTAGCCTTAGCTTTGGAAGCAGCCCAGCTTGCTTCCCGCACACCATTTCCACCTCACTGTGTGCAGCTGGAGCTTGTTCTGCCAGCTGCAAAATCTTATGTCTTTTGTAGCCAATAATCTCTTGAGCTTTGCTCTCTGTGTCTGTGTCTTGGCAACATGCTTTTCCTAAGATATCATACTCATTTACCCAAGTTCCAAACCACCAGAACAGGTGTTAGGAAACCTATTACATGTTAATGAACCATTCAAATTATACTGAAGCTAATATTTTATTATACGTTTGGTAATACATATGAAAAAAAAAAACACTCATCTTTTTGTCTTAGCTTGCTGGTGGTTGTTAGTAGTGCATGTAGGCTACATGTGATAATTCTAGTTAGGAATTTGGCATGAATAAAAAACAATTCCTCAGGGAGATCATTATAACGTATGCCTTCTATATGCATGACAAACCTTTATATTTGTACATTTTCTTCACTCTGCTGAGTTATGGTTGTACACAGACACCGTTTAATTCTCATACTGGACAGACTAAAACACTTTGCCCTCCCTTTTCTGTCCCACAGACACACAAACCAAACTGTTTTGTTCATGACCTCGAAAAAGTTTGTGTGATTTCAGCTAGTATAAAACAGAAATAGTCAGGCTACCTTGAGTGTTTTATAACTGGAAAAGCATGGGATTAAACCCCAACTCTCTATGAGCCAAAAAAAAAGCTTAGTACAAACTGTAGTTGATAGTGGTTCATGTTAAGTTACATATTTGTGCTGTACATAAAAATAAAACTGGTTATCAATTCTCTCAATTAATTGTTTTATCTGTTATCAACCTTTTTTTTATTGTATTCCAACATGTTTAGTTTGGTTCATGGTCTTCCTGTATTATGTCCCATACTAAACCTTGTGGCTTCCTATGTATCTATCTGCAGTTAGAATTGGAGATACAGCACATCTGTTTTGTCCAACGTTTTTCTATTAAATGGAAAATTGGGAATTAAATGTTTTTTTAGCCATCTGAGTAGATCAGTCTTGTTCATCTATCTTGCTCATCTATCAGTGCATGCATATTCTAAACTCAAAGTGTTTGGATAGTTAAAAAAGCATATAACACAATATGAAACCAGAACAGGAACGTATGAATGAAAAAAAATCTGAGGGAAACAGAAAAGCAGAAATGTGTTCTTTAGCATTCCTGCTGTACTAGCAAGACTGCATTTCTCCACTGTTATTAATGCCAGATCTGTGTGACCATAAATCCACTGGAATATAATGTATCATTCACCAAACTACCACACTGCACCGCTGGCAGCCAACGCACACACACATAATGCTCAAAGAAGCTTTCTGAAATTGATAGTTTGCAGGAGATGCAGTTCAAAGGCTTTAATGTGTGCATTATTTTTATTTATTTATTTATTTATCTGTTTATTTGCTCATTCTGCTTGAATTAACCCACATACACTGGTACAAATGCTAAATATTGTGCACAGCAAAGTACTGTACATGTTGAAAACCATGCAAAGGATGTGGTCACATTGAACTACATGAACACACAGTATATTAACTGCTTACACTCAACTGTTTTAATTTTTTTTATCCTGAGTAACCACAGAAGTCCTGATAAAAACAATTTATCATGTCAGGTACTTTCATTATTTGAATGCATCCTTGGTAAAATGAACTTAACATTAGACATCATGAAGCCTGAACCATAGACTTTTTCTGAATTTAAAAACTGTTCATTTATGTTCAAAATCTGCCAAAAGTTTAAGGGATAGCATTCATTGAAAGAATGTATATGGCCTTTTATGCTAGAATTTTAGACTAAGATCAACTAATAGTAAGAAATGACATTTGCAGCTGTTGCGGTCAAACGTTGTGAATAACTGTGCAGTTTCATGCAATATTGCAAGTTTTCACATTCAGCTTATGTGTTAAGAATACAGCTATTACCTCTGACTTGAAGCCATTGTTGTGTTTTCTAAGGTCAATTGATTGTGACAGTCATTTTCAATTAGATTTACTCCAAAAGTTATTTAATTTTAGAGGTACATGAAGTGGTTATTTCCTGAGTTTTAGTTCAAATATAGATTATTGAGGCACGTTGCTAACAAATATGCAGATTTGGCTGTGAATGGCTAAGGGTAAAATTTTAAAGATCTTGCACAATCCATAGCCAGGACAGAACCTGCATTGTTCCTCTTGAATCTGAAGTTCCGGTAGTATGTTGGACCCCTTCAGGGTGAAAGTTGGACTCTGCCAGGGCTGCCCATTGTCACTGATTCTGTTCTTAACTTTCATGGACAGACCAAAATAGTCCATGCTCAATAATCCATGTATAGAATCCAACAATTTTCAGTCAGGTCATGGATTTGGGTTTCATGGACAGAATTTTCTTTATGCAGCCATGAGGCGGAGGGAGTCCGGTCGGTGGCAGGATTCCATCTTTGCTATTTGCAGATGATATGGTCCTGTTGACGTCATTGTGTCGTGATCTTCTGGAGCAGTTTGTAGCCAATTGTGAAGCAGCTGGGATAAGAGTTAGCACCTCCAAATCTAAGGTCATGGTCCTCAGTCGGAAAAGGGTGGATTGCCTTCTCTAACTTGGAACTGAGGTTCTGCCTCAAATGGAGGAGTTCAAGTTACTTGGAGCTGTGTTCATGAGTGAGGGTTAGAGTGAGAGAACCACTGCTCCTCCACATTGAGAGGAGCCAGTTGAGGTGGCTTGGGCATCTAGCAAGGGTGCTCTCTGTGTGTTGGGTGATACTTGTTGGTATTACAAACTTTACTCAAGTTCGCTCATGGAAAAATTTTAGTTTTTGCCATCTTTGAAGATAATCAATTTTAATTTAACATCAGACACGTCAAAAGAGAGTAGACTATTTTTGAGCAAAAATATGTCCGTTCAAAGATCTTCATTTTACTTCTAAGGGCAATTTGTCCTGCAGCCAACAGTGTAAATGACACAAAACACAGAAACAAACAACATTCATAAGATCACAATGTATCATTTAAAACCCTAATTGTGACAGGGATAAAAGAGTTGAGTCAGTTGGTCCTGCATCTGGGCAGCAGATATCTGTATCCAGAGGGAAGCAGTTTGATCTTCTGGGGTAGGGGGCAGAGGTGGAAAGAGTACTGAAAATGTGTACGCAAGTACAAGTACTGTTGCACTGCTTCAATTGTACTCAATTACAAGTAAAAGTACTGGTCTTATACATTACTTAAGTAAAAGTACAAAGTACTCTTCTCAAAAACTACTCTGAGTATTAATTACTTTTTAGACAATTGATGTTTTATTGTGTTGTCAAAACAAGGCATTCAGTTTGATTTACTGTATATAACAGCTACATTCAAAGCTGATTTCTCAGACGCTCAGAAGCTCCGTCTTATTTTAGTACCAGGCAAACCAATGGCAGTGACAATATCTAAGATCTTTACATACTTACCCAAGCTAATAACCCACACATGCAAACAATAAAAAGGCAATATCATACAGGTAGCTGTAAAACCTCGTATACCACAATATGTTTCTTGAGATTAGATGTTAAAGTTGCTGCCATCACTGTAGAGATCAAACAAAGTTTGCATCTGGACGCTGTCTCTTTTTCACCCTCTGTACATGGACAATTCTTCCAGGTACAGCCAGGGGCATTCGTCCTCAGCCTTTACCTCGTCATTTTATCTGTTGACAGTGTTGTCCTCTGACTCCATTTTGGCTTTTTCCCCAAATTTTCGGTCCACAGATGACTCGCTACTCTACAGAGTTTTCCTTTGCTTACGTCATAGGCAATTGGCACATTTGCGATCTGAGAGCCTTATTGGCTACAAAGATGCAGATGAACGGTTTGAATATTAATTCAAATTGCGGCCGTAGTCAGTAGCGACTTCTTATTTTAAAAGTAGCAAAGTAGATTATATGGTATGAGTAAAATTACACACTTGAAAGAAATACAATACAAGTACCCAAAAAATCTACTTAATTACAGTAACGCGAGTATTTGTAATTTGTTATTTTCATCCCTGGTAGGGGGTGATGTGGGTCTGCCAGGATCAGCCTGGCCATCTTCACTGACCTCTCCTTGAGCTGGTCAGTGAGCTCATTAAGGGTTGTGCCAGCAATTTTGCTGTACACCTAAAAAACCTCCAATATATGGAGATTAGGTAAAGCTAACATGTAATCATACCCATGTGCACATATGTAAAGAATCACATTGCACTTACACTGGTCAGGCAGACAGATTTCTATGAGATCACACAATTGAATCCAATCCTGTTACTTATGTTGGCCTTATAAGGACAAGCAGATCATTGGAAAAGTTCAAATATGCTGATTCGGATGGAACAGAAAAGAAACCGGGCTTACACAGTTGGCAGATACAATAAAAGGAGCGGAGGATTAGAAAAAATATTCAACATTGCTTTAAAAGAGATGAATAAATCCATTTTTACAAACCTTACACCTTATTTTATGTCTGTTATGGTAGCACATACGTTTTTCCTCTGTAAACACTTATCTGCATTTTTATGTTGATGTACCTGCAAGTTAGTCAAAATGGGATCAGAAGATCTACACTTGTGGCTATGTTTTCTACAACTAGTATGCTTTTACTCGATTGTGCCCACACAAGCAGATGTGATATACGTCCACTCAGTGTCTCAGTCAGTGAGAAGTACTCACACTCAGACATTATGTTTGTCTGCCTGTGCCCTCTGTCGTTTTTCAGTCTCCATGGACCATGGTGACATTGAGCTGAGCCACCTCTCCCTCTCTTATATACACACTCTCGCACACTGACTGATAAGCAATCGTCAAGGTTTGGTGGTTATGACTGGCTCAGGCAATTAACAACTGGCTTATTGTCAGAGATTTGAAGCCATTAACAGTTAAGTCATTCACACCCTCTTCCCAAGTAAATAGTGTTTATGTGGGGGTGTGCTGAGACAGTGTAATGGTGCATGTAGTAAATGAAAAGTAATTTATGTTTGAAGAACCATGCAAAGGGGGAAGAGAAGTTAGATCATTCAAGTTGTCAGGGCTTATATCTATTTACACAATCAACCAGTGTATAGCATTAGGGCAAAGACTGTTTCTAAACCTGAATAAATCAAACAAATAGAGCTGTTATAGTGAAGGGTGAGGTGCGGAAAGTAGTGATAATTAAGATAAGTCTGAAAGAAACTGAACGCTCTTTTTGGAGTGATGGAAACAACTGTGTAAGTGTGTGCATGCCCAAAAAGTGGATAACTAGAGGCTTATATGGAAAACAGCTACAAAACTTCAAGCCAAAAAAGTAACCAAATAAATTTTGAATCAGACTCGGTTCTGCCAAGTCACTCAGCTTTCATTTGATTTGGCTACAAAACAGAGAAAGCAAGCCTAGTGTTCACAGAGATTCTTTTACACATAAAGCAACAATATGTAGCTGAGTGGAAATGATTTAAAGAACACAAAACTGACATTGTAAAAACATGTTTGCTACACTAAATTAAAACGTATAATAAAACTGATTTGAAATGCAGTTGTAAACCTCTAAATGCTGGTAAACCTCATGTGGTTAACTTTTATACCAAAGACTGTATTTCTAGATTGCGTTATTCAATTATATCACTTCAGTGTGTCATCGTAAAAACTTTACGTATAGTCTCATAAGAGTTGTAAAAGTTTTCTGGAGACTAGCATAATAATTGAAAGTGTCTTGTTTATTCTGATGTATCCAAGAGTTAACACATTAGCTATACATTGGTTATCAGACATTTATTTATACAGGTTAGTTCCCATTGAGCCTCGAAGACTCATTTACAAGAAAGAAAGCTTACGGTAATCAATTATCTTAGTATTTGAGTATCTGCTGTTCTAGAAAGACCTACATCAGTTATATAAAGCGATTTTGTTTTACCAGCCGTCCCATAGAATTGATCCAACAAACAAGTTTTTGCAGCTTTTATGGAATGCCCCATGCTAAATCCACTACACCGTTGATATCTGATTAAGATTTGTAAAAGAGCTGCTCCCCCAGTTTAAAGGAACGAGGTGTAAATGAGGGAATGAGAGGAACATTTGAGAAGAGTATGGGTAAAACTTGCACAAATAGACAAAAGGAAAGATAAATTTGAGAAAACACTGCAGGAGTGAATGTTGAACAAATGAGTGATATGTTGAGGTTTAATTATGGAGAAAACCGTCAAGATAAAAGGGAATGGGAGAAGTAATCTAATAGATAAAATCAAGAAAACTTGGACCGAGTGGAAAGAGTGAAATGGAAAGCTCAAATGAGCCAGATGGATGAGGGAAAGAAAAAAAAAGACTAAAAAGGGGAGTTATGCATTGAGTCATTATGGAGGAATGTTAATATGATTAGTGAATGACTGACCTCGCTGTCTGGGACTGGTGCCTGGTCGGTCTGATGACTGCTGAACGTCCGTTTCACACACACATGCTAAAGTACAAGGATGAGTACTTACATCAGACACATATGTCAGCACAGACATGGTGCAAACAAGAATGAACTCATGCTCCCACATTAACTAAAAGCTGGGTATGAGTTTCAATACACATTTTTTCTATCAAACAAACAAAAATACGTATTGAGTTAACATGTCTTGACTTTGCTTTTGTTTTAAACATGTAAGATTCCCTCAAGTCTGACACTAAGGTTTGGGTCATGTTCCAGGATGACTTGTGAATCATTGGTTAATGGATCCTCCCATGACTACCTCTGCAGTTTGTCGGAGTCCCAGGGTGAAAGAGACAATTCATCTCCAACATAATGAGTGCTATAAAATGGAGAAGCCTTGAGCCCATGATTTAATAGTCTCTTGCACCGAACAATCTTAATGAAGTTTATTGTAGTAACACAAGGAGTTGTATGAGGCACAGATGCACATTCAAAGAACATTACCTTGAAAATAACAACAACAGCTGATCCACTATCCAACAATTGGAAAAAAGACCTCACAGTAACCTTGTTAGTTTAATCATGACAATGCTGCCTCACTAAAACCACACAATATCATTCAAAGGTTTTCAACACTTCTGTTACTATGAGCTATCAAAACATTATTTTCCATTTTTTTAAATATAGAAAGGACTATGTGAAGTTGTGAATACCTCACCAAATTTCAGTCATAATACGTTTTACTTGTATTTTAATTAGCTTGTAATGGAAATGGCTTAATTACAGTCATTGCTATAAAAAATTACGAGTTGCAAACTCAGAACTTACATCATTTTCAACTAGCTACTTCATAAATTTTTCAGAGACGTCATTTAACAAGAGTTGATGCATTTGTGCAGTTTCTCAGTCATCCAGGACAAAACAGTTATAAGTAGTTCAATAAAAGACAACTGGACTGTTTTTTTTTTGTTTTCTTGAAATTGTTCCACACCCCCAGCTCCAAGTTAAAAGTAAAAGTCTAGAACTCCCGACCCACGATGGGAAGAGAAGAAGCTTTATGGGTATGGATATTTTTCAACTATGGGAATATGCTGTTTGTGGGACTCAGTTTGTTGGTGGCTCCTCAGATTAAAGAAGTCCTTTGGATGAAGGTCGAAACGTCTCAACAAAAAAAGGAAACGGTCCAGATGACCTGAATGAACATTGCTGGATTTGTACCTGGATTGTTAAGCATGAACTTTCGTGTTTTGAACCACTTTGGCTATGGCTGCCTCAGAAGAGTTGACGGGGGAGAGGGCATGCCCCGGAGGCCATCTTATCACCAACAAACTGGTTTTGTCAACTATGGGAGTGTGCTGTTTGTGGGACCCTGTTTGTTGGTGGCTCCTCAGATTGAAGAAGTCCTTTGGATGAAGGACGAAACGACTCAGCAAAAAAAAAAAAAAAGTCCAGAGGACCTGACTTAACATTGGAGTTTTACCTGAATTATTGAGCATGAACTTTGATGTTTTGAACCATTTTAGCTATGGCTGCCTCAGGGGAGTCAACGGGGGAGAGGGCGGACTCCAGAAACCATCTTATCACCATAAAACTTGTTGGCCCACTATGTGAGTAAGTCACTTAAGGGACTGAGTTTGTTGTGTCTCCTCGGACTGATGAAGTCCTTTGAATGAAGGATAAAACATTTCAACAAAAAAAAATTAACTGTCCAGAGGCCCTGACTTAACTTTGTTGGATTTTTTTTTACCTGGATTATTGAGCATGAACTTTGATCTTTATGGACATGTTTTATAGACACAAGAACAGTTCTATTCTTTTGAACCATTTAGGAAGAATGGTTGGAGACGCATTTAAGACCAAAATAATGAGGAAAAAAAAAAACACTTTTCACAAAAATTCTGGAAGGGCAAAACACATATTTGAGCAAAATGTAGATTTTGCAAACTTGGTGCACTGTTGTAATTGAGTCCTTTAGAAAATATAGGTTTTGCATTGTTTTCTGTATGTTTTCTGTGTACTCAATAAAAGGTAAAGGCAGTATGATATTAAATAAACGTTTTCAGAAAACATGTTGTAATTAAATGTTAAAGCCTTACTTGTTTGCTGTGCTGTTGGCACACACTGGTAGAATAAAATTAAGTTTTCATATGTTAAGATTTTGTTTATTTTCTTTAAGTGAAGTCCATGTGAAATCAGTTATACATTTCTATTCAGCTCACAATATGTTCCATTAGGCTTTGAGAAAGATGCCAATGAGGAGACATGCACAAAGACACACCAAACTGTAACAAGTATATATATATATATATATATATATATATATATATATATACATAAACTGATGGGTTTTCGACCAGTGGAGTGTTATCATCACGGGCCACCTCTCTGTGGTCAGGACAGATAGCAAAATTGTGTGCACATACAGACACACACACACATATATATAATATTTTAGATTGTTCACTGAGTTGTGTTGTTGAGAACATAAATACCTTGATGCACCAAATTCAAGTGCAGGAAACTACATTGTACATTTTACTTTTATTTTTTATTGATGTGTGAGCAAGCCAAGATAAAGTGCGCTTGTGTGTATTTAGAGATTGTCTGCAATTTATACAGCAGCACACACCTCTTGAGTTTCTGAATCAGAAATATCAGATGCTGAAATATGGTGAGTCATCCAATAGATAAGAAAACCTGATAAGAAATGAGAAGAAGAGTAGGAAGACCATAAGTAAAGGTAACGTAGAGAAATACTTTTAAAAGTCATTGCGTTTCACAAGAAGAGCAGATTTGGAAATCTCAGATGTCAACAGAGAGTGAGAGGAATGTTAGCTTAAATGTTGTCTAAGAAAACGCTGGAAAGTCCAAAAGATTTAAAGTTTTGAGAAAACATAAGAACATTTTCATCTACAGTATTTTCCAAAGGTTTAGGGGTGGAAATTTGACCTTTGTATAAATTGCAGCCTACAAGCTACATTATATTTTATTCAAGCAAAGACTGAGGCGCTACTCTATTTTACATAAATTGTGGTACTTCGAGTCAAAACTAGTCTCACTTCAAAGCTGTCGTATAAAAAGAAAAGCATTTTGTTAGAACCCCTTTGAGGTCAATTAACATCACACAAGGTAGCATTTATAGTAATACTTGATGTTAACATGCTAGGCAGTGAGCCGATGTGTTGAGGCTGATGTTATCTGATGTGCTGAATTTACTTGATGTTTACTGTATTTAAACTCCCAACACCCAACAGTCTGTTCCTAAACCTATTCCTCCTGCTGCCCTTGGGTTAAAATGACCAACAACACCCACTCAGTTTAAGACTGAAGCCACGAGGGTCATTTTGATCCGAGGATCAGGAAGGTTAAACAAATACTTTAAATTTCTTACACTGGCAAACTGTTTTATTTCATTAATCTATCCAAATAGATTTATATACTGAACTACAATAAAGGAGTGAGTGAAACCAAATGTAAACTACAAAGGAATCAAAACTAGGAGGCAAAAATTATTGTTCAAATTCAAGGTACTTTGTTGTCATTTGCATCACATGCAGTACATGAGGTGGAATGAAACTGTGTACTCAAGGTCCCAGTTACACCCCAAAATAGTAAAAATTTAAGTATAAAAGAAACAGAAAAATTATTTAAGATATACACCAAGATATACGCTAAACGAGCGCTAACGATACGCTAACGATACGCTAAAAATTTAAGATGCTAAACACTAATAATGTAAATCAATAAAACAGCAGCCCGGATATGAATACAGCAGCAAAAAGGCAAGATATCAGCAGCATGGATAATCACCAGCACAGATAAGTCACATATCACCAATTCAAGTGGCATTACAGTATTTTTTTTTTTTTTTACAGTGATCATCCTGGTTAGGGATTAATGAGTCTAACAGCTTCAGATATTCAAATATTAAAATATTGGTCTCAAATTTCAGTATAATTTTCATCAGTTTCTTTGACTTACCCCTAAATGCATCTCTTTGCCCCTTTTTTTTTGGACACAAAGCTGAAACAATGATATAAAGTAGTTGTGTTCCACATTATGTATGCATAAATTGCATTTTGGTGTGTTGCAATCTAGTATTTTTACATTTTATTTCTTCTACTGGCGTTGACATTCTCCCATTGGTCCTTTTTTAAATTGAAAGATTTGTTTCCAACTGCTAACTCAAAATCAGCCGGCCTCTTCATTGAAGATGTCTCAATAATGTTTGGGAATTCAAGCCAAATCCCTCAGTCTTTCTGTCGTTCACATACACACACACACTCATCTTTCTTCCCCTCTCTGTCTTCCCATCTGTGAGTTCAGATGAACAGAAGTCTCCTGGGGTTTTTCATTGGCTTAGCTCCACACTAAGAGGCGAGCTAATTGGCCAGCTGGGGCCCAGCCGCTTGTTGGAGACAGGGTATTGGCCAGGAGTAGGGTCAAGTGACATGTCATTGGTCAGATTGTTTAGTAACCTGGCAACATTTGAGGCTTTCCCTCTTGAGAAAAGCCCAGTGACAAGGAACAAAAAAAAAAAAATCTGCAAAGCACTCTTGAACATAATTTGGTAACAGCTTTTATGAAAAAATGGTTGGTTAATTTGCAGCTTTTTTATAATCTAAAAGTGTCAATGCATGTTTCAAGTCCTTGCAGCCTTGGTGTGAATTTGCAAATAACCCTTAATCATGAGGTTCTTATTTGTTGGAGGGACTGAATCACCTTCATCTACACCAGATTATCAGTCCAAACAGGCCAGAAGTCACAGCCAAGTAGTTAGCATAGCAAGTGTGGCTGCGTGTGGTTGTGGCACAGACTTTCTGCCCAGTTTGTTTTTCTTTTAGTCTGGCTGAATGATACAAGATTATGATAACAAGTAAATTGCAATGTGCCATTCATAAAGCCATTTAATGTTTGATCAGAATGAAACAAATTGTCTTCGTCTGGTTAAATGTGTCTCTACGTTTCTAAATAAAAATTATCTCCCTGTCCTTCCCTGTAAGGTAATATTGTTTCACCTCCAACTTTTTCCCCTGCTCTTTTTTTAAGTAGCAAAGTAAGATAATCCAGAGGAAATGAGAGGTAGAGGTTAGTCACCAAGGATTAGTCTGGTCTCAGGACATCAAACGTTCTATTCCCACCCAGGAGATAATCATAGCCATCCTAGCCAGGAAATTAAGTGACTGCCTTTGGAGGGTTTCTAATCCCTGTCTTGGTTTTTTCTCATGCTTTTTTTTTTTCCTTCTCACCGTCCTGCTTTTATATTTCTGGTCTCCTCCTTCAGACACCTCCACCTTCAACCCCATCTGAACTAGACCTGACCCTAGGTCAGAGTTTGCAGGTTTGTTTATGCAAGAAAACCTTCATCGCTGTTTCTAGGATAGCTTTTTTTATGGTTTCTTATACTAAAAGTAATATTTGACTTTTCGTCCCAATTCAGTGCTTTCAGGTAACTTTTAAACATTTGAGTGAAAAGTTTGATCTTGTTCAAGGCTTTTTTTTTTTAAGTTCAATTATCAAGTCATAGAAAAATCTCTTCCAAGTATGTTATAACATATTTTAAGTATATATTTCAAGTCAGTTAGATACTTGTAATCAGCTTTTGCTAAATAAAGTTGCCTCTGCAAAAATGAGGATTCTCAGGGGTCATGCAAAATAGGCCAGAAAGTACTTAAGATTTAAATATGTGTGTGTGTGTGTATCTGTGTGTGTGTTTGAGTTTCTTATGAGAACCACGAAAAGAACAAATCACTACTTGTGTGGTGTCTGTGTGCTTCCATATGCAGCATTCTCCTGCATTCAGAACGACATTCTGAACAAAAGCGCAGCACAGCAAGAGGATTTTGTTCATCTCTGCTCTGTCATCTAACACAAAGCAAATATTGCCTCGATTTTCCACACATCTTAGCTCCTCTTATTTCCTCTATAGTTCTTGTGCTCCTGATGTCATCGTTCCTTCACAGATGAATACAGCCCATAAAGAGATGCTAAAAATTTAGATTGCTATTGCTATACTGTAATCTGTAAGATCGTTTTTAAGTTACTTCTTCAATGTTACATATTTTTTAAGCTCCTGTCTGTAAATTAAAATGTTTAATTCTCTTTTTCATCTCATCTTAATCCAAAGAAAATATGTTGTGTTATTGGTAAAATGAAGAGACATCAGATCATGTTTCTGTTTCCTGGTTAGTTGTTTTGAAATTTTAGAAAATGTTGATATTTTCACGATAGTAGCCTATATATATATATATATATATATATATGTGATCATCCAAGACTGTAATCCTTTTTACTCAACTTCACAGTTTTTTGTTCATTTATGCAAAAGCTATGTTTAGTATATTAATATAAAACCTCTAGTTGTCAAAGAACTACATGTTTTGCCAAAATGGCAACCAAATAGTCAGTTTATTGTATTTAAACAAGACTTATTAACCAACAACCTAATATTTATATTTTACGCAAGCCAAGTAGAGTTATTGCCTTCAAAACAACTAGTAAGTGACAAAAGTGTTAAAAGAGGTTTGTTCAAAAATTGTCATTGGCATGTTCCCAAACCATATTCCCATAGTGAAAATGTAAAATAACAAGAAAAGTTTAAAAGGAACAACAAAAAAGAAACCGTCCAGAGGAACTGACTGAACTTTGTTGGATTTCTTTACCTGGATTATTGAGCTTGAACTTTGATGTTTTTAACCACTTTGGCCATGGCTGCCTCAGAGGAGTTGACAGGGGAGATGGCGGACTCCAGAAACCATCTTATCACCAGCAAACTGGTTGGCCCACTATGTGAGTGTGCTGCTTGTGGGACTAAATTTGTTGTGGCTCCTCGGACTGAATAAGTCCTTTGGATGAAAGATGAAACGTTTCAACAACAAAAAAAAAAAAAAAAAGAAAGAAACCGTCCAGATGACCTGACTGAACTTTGTTGGATTTAAAAGGAAAAGTTGTTAAAAACCAGAAATGTCTGACAGAGGAGACAACAGGATTGTGAAGGTCAAGACTTTCATGAAATTAGATGGGATAAAAATATATGAAAGAAATATGAGAAAGACACAAACGTCTTCCTGGCCATCACCAACCCCTGACTGGAGCCAATCATCTGAAAAAGGAACTGAGTTTGTGTGAGGGGCAGAAGGAAAGAGTGACACTTTCATCCTATTACGGCTCCATCTAACCTGCCACCGAAGCCACCTGCTCCCACTGGCACACATAAACTGACACACACACAAAACCATACGTCATGTATTCCCAGCCTTTCATTCATGCTATGTACATCCACAAGCATGTTCTCGTTTGACTATATTAGATGTGGCTGAGCTAAGACTTGCCACCAAACTGAGATATCATAGAGAAATAAATAAATATTAAAATCCTCAAACAAAAGCAGCAGAGCTTTTCCTGCTTAAGGTGCTGACTCAATAGTAACTGGAAAGCAGGTAGAAATATATCTGTCTCTCATTTTTGCTGTTTCTATCTTCTTTCTCATTATGTTCCGTCTCCATCAGCCAATTGTCTTCCCTTTAACCTGTATCTTTTTTTTTTTACTTTCTGGTTCCTTTTAGACTTCCTTGGAATTCACCTGCCTTTGTTCCAGCTAATCCACAAATGGAGAACTTTTTTTAAGTCGGGAAGTTTGGGGTTTTGAGGAGGCACAGGCGGGGAATGGGGGGTAGAAGTAAAAGGATATACTATCTGGGTGGCAGGAAGGGGGCTTATGGGAATCCAAATCATCTTCCTGCAGTTTTTTTTTTCCTGTTTCCTTTCTCCTCATTCTCTCTGTCCTTTTGTGTACGGCATCACCCCTGACTCTCTCCTCCACTCTGTTTCGCTCGTCTTATCAAGTCCCCACCTTGCACTTTCAAGGACGAGCTTAACTGTTAAGAACACTAAGGACTGGATAAACCTGTGTGTGTTTGTGCAAGTCTATGCATGTGTGTTGGTCCTAAATGTATAAGTGTTTTTGTGTTGATACTATTTTCATTATGTGTATGCCATTGCATAGTTGTGTCTTAAATATGGTGTGCACGAACATGCTCTGTGTTTGTGTATCTTATGTGTATATTACCCAAGGCTTCGCAGGGGTGACTAATCCTATCCTCTTTTCTATTGCCTTACTGTTCCTTCCCTCTTACTATCATTTATTTATCCCCATCGCTGTTGCTCCAGCTCTCTCCCAGTAAACTTACTTTTTACATTTTCTATTTTTTGTTTACTCTTATACCTCTTTTTTTTTATCTTTCCATACATTTTTTTTTTTTTTTGCTAAAGATATGAATCAAAAACTTACAATAGTGCACATATTTTTTTAAGGCAGGGTTTAGAATAGTATTTTCTTTGGTGTGAGGCTTGTACTTATGTGAGGAAAAATAGGGTAAATTAATATAATAGGAACTCGTTTCATTTTAAGATAAAAGTTTGGAAATTAAAATGGGAACTATTTTCAGTCCAGGTGCTTTGAAACCTAACCTGTTTCATTCGTCTGTGTATAATTTCCCTCATTATCTAATTAAGTTTCAGAAAAATCCGATAAATGTTTCTGATAGCTGTCCGTTGAACTCTTAAGTGCAATAAATAACCAAAGGCAATTACAGACTTCCGTGTTTTTCGTTTGAGGTAGACCGGCAACGCATATCTGGTTTCAGGATACACACTCCTGGAATTTAAAAACACACTGCTCATGTTTCCCAGAGATATACTGGCTCACGTTTTAACACAGATATTTCACAAACTTTCAGAGAAAAGTCACCTTCACTGACCTGCTTTAGAAAACATTTACAATTTGCCCCAAGGAGCTCAGTGTAAAGTGAACTTAAAAGCCCTCTGACCAAAATGTTGTGGCCTAGAAGTGTAAATGACTCGGTATAAAATGTTGAATGCCGCAGCTAACTGAGAGAGAGGCGTATTGATCTGCTTGATACTGGCTTGAACAGGAGACATATAGCCAGGTAATAAATGTCAATATCAACAGCAATGGAATAAATCCACTGGAATTGTTGCAGATTAACCTTGACTAGGTCAGTTTTGGTTAACCTGGATTAGAGCTTTTGACTTTAGATCAGATTTGTTTCATTATTTGTTGTAATAAAACCAAACTAAATTATAAATATGAATATTGGTGTATATAATCTGTTAAAACAAATATTGCTTCAAAGTAAAATGGTGAAATCATTTGAAATATTTGATAAACGTTCAATTTAATGAGCTAATTTGGGGGTTTTGCAAGTTATTTCTCAAGTCAATTGAATTACAGTAACCACGGTAGATTGAACTATTAGAGGGGAATGGTGGCACAGATGTTAGAAGAAGTGAGCCTGTGACTGGAAGGTTGTTGGTTCGAGTCCCTGAACTGTTACATCAAAATGTGAGAGAGGTGAAGCACCAAAGGCCCTTAAAACCCACCATCTGCTCCCCCGGGCACCCTAGATGGCAGTTCTGTGGTTTGTGGTTGCGTCTGGAAGGGCATCCGATGTAAACACAATAGCCACAATTGTCATGCGAGTATGTTTGCAACCCCTGAGGAAGGGAGCAGCCTTAAGATTTTTTTTTTTTTTAATTATTTTAATTCATTAAAATACGATAATGTGGCTTTTGTACATCTGATTCAAGTTATTTACTCAATCATCTGAATTACAGTAACCATGGTAGGTTTAACTATTAATTAAACATTTATTATCATGTTTAATCAACAGTACTTTTATGATACTCAATACTTTTCTGGAGTTTGGATCTGGAAAATAAAATGGTTTAGTATTTTTATTTTTTTTTTCCTCTCGAGGATCTGTTGTTTTTTGATGGGAAGCTTGATAACGTTCAAAAGCAATTCAAGCAAACTGTTTTCCAACATTTTTCAGTCAGTTCATCTGGACAGTTTCTTTTTTTATTTGTGCTGAAACGTTTTGCATTCGATCCGTAAGGCTTCATCAGTCAAGGAAACACACAACAAAACTGATTCTTCCCCCAACAGCTTACTCCAAAGTGGAACAAACCAGTTCTGCTTGTGATAAGGTGGTCTCTTTGGTACGCCCCTCCTCCATTGCCGGCCCTCTTCCTTGTTGACAGTCTTGTCAAACTGGTTGAAAACAACAAAGTCCATGTTCAAAACAATGTTTTCCTTTGAATAATGGCAGTATTTTCTCATCCGCACGTAACCACACACACACACAGCTTCATGGAGTTTCTTTTGTTTGCTCACATATGTAGGCTAAATAAATGGGATATGCTTTGCATTAGACAGTATTAATAGCTGTATTCATGGGAGACACTAAGCTGCATGCTTTAGGGAAAATTGACCTTCTGTGGTCTTAATTGTACCAGAGGCTGAACAGCACTGTGACATTTAACTGCGCTCTAGTCTTAATTCTTAGCATTTTATTCTAGTGCTTTGCTGACATTTCACTAGGAGGAGGGTTTAGAGGACAGAAGATTGGTGCTTCTTTAGTGTTGTGAATACATAAGCACATTGACCCCAATTGCTGTACACTTTTGTTTTTTTTCTTGCTATAGTTGCCTTAATTTAGAACAACAGACAAAAAGTGATGCATGAACTTTCAACAACCTTACAAAATCTAAAACTAAACAGCTCTTATTTGTTACTATTAAAGCGTTAGACATTTTGGCTGTCTTTTATGACGCTGTGATTTGAAATGCATTCGCAATAGTTTTGTAGGAATTGATCATTGGGAAGTTTTAAAGTAACAGTTGGTTTGAGAAAACGCCACCCTCACATATCAAAATATTTAATGGTCCAGGTCGACAAAATAATGATTTATTCTCCTCGCTCATGTAAGGAGAGTTTACTTGAGTTACACTGCAGATGGTGGAGTGACTTTCACCCGTATGGTCGAAACAGTCTCATTAGAAGACTGATGAACGATGGAAAGACCTCATTTAAATAGTTGTTTGTGTGTGCAAAGGTGAACTTGTGTGAATGTGAATAGGCGTGCTCTTGTGAGGACGCTTGTCGACTCTCTTTGCTTTAGAGCTACTTTGTTAAGAGGCCAAAGTAATTAGCTGAGAAAATGGAAGGCTTTTCACCAGCAGCTGCAATTACTGCTGGAACGACTGGATGGATAAATGGATGGAAGAAGGAATGGTATAGAGTACTAGCACAAATAAAGAGTAGTGTGCTGTAACAAATGATACTAGTGAATACATAAAAGGATGTGCCTGTCGATGGTAAGAATGAAGAGTGTAAAAAAGAAGATTCATTAATTTAATCAATGCAACTAAAATATTCAAGACTGGTGTTGGCAAGAAGATTTAACCTGAACATTATATTATGTTTTATTTTGATTATAGTCTATGTTTTCTTGCATTCACACTGTTTTAGGTATTTGCATTTTTCCCTTGAATACACAACTAGGATAAGTGGCTGCAATCATATCACATTAGTCTCAAGTTCAAGTCAAGTTTATTGTCATTCGCATCGCATGTGGTGCATGAGGTGTAACGAAATTATGCCCAGTTACACCCAAAAACAGCAAAAATATAAAGTGTAAAAAGAAACAGTATACAGTATAAGGATCTAAGGTATATGCTAAACGAACACCAAAAGGTACGCTACAAGGTCTAAGATAAATGCTAAACACTAATCATGTAAAACAGAACAGCATAACAACAGCAGCCCAAACACGAGTCTGTGGTGAGCAGATGGTATGAATGAATGAATACAGCAGCATGAGATAATCAGCAGCATGTGATCAGCAGCATGGATAATCTCACTACCTCTCACTATTCTCACTATTCAATTCTCACTAACTGACTAACACCACTGCTGGTTTGTCTAATATATTTTGAATAAAACTTGACTAATATCTAATAGAATCAATATCTAACATTTAAAGTTCAGACATAGTGGTGTTAAGTGGTGGTGTTAGAAAAGTAACCTTCAAAGTAAATATCGACATCACTTGTATTGTTCTAAACAAGCAGTACGACAATGTTCCCCGTTGTTGAGGGATTTGAACAGTGAATGGTTGTTGGTTCATTTTTTTTCCAGTTTTTCTGGACTGAAATTGAACAAGGAATATAAGTAAACCTTAATGTTTATGGTGCAAAATATTCGAGTGGGTTTGAGTTACAGTGTGTGTAGGAATAGAGATCGTGTTTTGTTTTTATTTCCCCAGGGAGTGCATAGTGACTGTTGAGTGGAGGGAACAATTGTATCCACCACCAAGTGCAATATCGGAGCCAGGGAGTGACCATTGGTGGCTTTGGCAACCATATATTTGTTCAATTAGCTTTGTAGAGATCTAGTAGAGTGCTGTATGAATGGGTAAATGAGGACACAGATTGTGGTGTAAAGTGCTTTGAGTATCTCAATAAGATAGAAAGGCACTATATAAGCACGTCCATTTACTGTTTACCATTTACCATAGATTCATCTTCGGCCACCCCAGTCAATTGAGGAAACTGAATTTGTTAGCAATATAAAAACTCACAGGTATATTTTCCTCAACTGATAAGGCTGGACAGTGTACATATACTGTATGGTGGTGGCGATCCTGAAATTTGATGTGGCAACCCAATTTTTGATAGAGACCTTTCTTATGTCAGTGCAGCCACACACCAAAATGGAAATCAGCACGTTGCTTATTTTTGAAGTTATCTCACTCACAAAGATTACATATAAATATATACCAAAATGAAAGTCAGTGTCTCACCTATTTTTCAAATTATCATGTTAAAAACATACATGGACATACAGACAGAGGGTATTTCCAATTCCCCCTTTTGGCTCTTTTTGTGCAACATGGGACAGAACGGTTTGTAAACAGAATTGTGGATCATGTTGCACCCTTTGGAGCTACGCAAAAAAAAAAAAAAAACATCACAACCTTCCTTACAGTTACACCCTGCAACACAACTAAAAACAAAGTTGTGGAAACTCTGAAAAAAGTGGGCAAGATAGCTCTAACACGATAAGATAAAATAAGATAAGATAGCCTTTTTTGCATGGACATCCATTCCCACAGAATTATGTCATTATATTTTAGTTCCCAAACTCATGGTTAAATGAAAACCATTCTATACTGCAGTGTAGAGCCTAAAGATTCCCACTCCCAGTTGTTGAATGTGTATGAATACAAGAATTTAACACACAGAGATTATGACACTCACGTGCAAAGGAGCAGCAGAGTGTTTTAATGGAGTCAGCTCAAAGTGCTGGCTGAACAAAAAGAAATAACTGATACAGATTAGAACCAGCCTTCTTTCATTCATTGATCACTATACGGACGGGTGGCCAGGACAAAGAAGGTGCAACATCTTTGTCTGTTGATTTACATAGAAGAAAATTGTAATGGAAGTGACAGAAGGGGAGACATTGTTAAGCTTTTCTCTAGTACATCTGCAGATTTATCTTTGTGTGCTTTGTTAAATGTAAAACACAAACCTAAGTGATAGTCATTAGTTGGTTCTAAATGCAAGGATAAGATGGATAGAAAGGTGATAGAGAGATAGTTAGAGGTTTCTAACCAAGAGTTAAATAAGGGGATTTAACAGCACCCATAAGAACCCTTAACTTCACTTAAGGAGAGTTGGTTAATAGAGGAAAATGATTATGTGTGGAGTGGGAGGGATGGAAGAAGAGACAGGGCGTGTGTATGTGCATGTGTGGAGGGACAGGGGTGAGTTAAAAAGGATCAAATAAAGGAGTACCAAAGACAACACAAAGCGGAGAAAGAGACCACATTTCGAACAAAGTGGTCTCATTAATGCAGTGTGCATCAACTAAATTGTTGATCTAAATCCTTTTGATATCCTTGAAACTCAAGTGAAAAGGACTGGACTTTGGGTCCTCTTTGTGTGTTTGTGTGTGTGTCATTGTATCCCTGGATTAAAAAAAAAAAACCAGTAGTAAAATGCCCGAGAGTGTGTCACGCCGAAAGTGATGGGGTGGTGTGTTTTATCCGTAAATTGAAGGGTCTGTTAAAAGGAGAGAGAGATGAGCCTCTCTTATAGTGTGTGTGCCTGTGTGTATATTTGTGAGTGTGTGTCCTCTCCCTGCAGTATCAGTCTCTTCTGCTTGATTTCCGAGTTCTCCTCCCTGCCTCTCTTCTGCTCGCTATGCCGTGAAATAGTTTTTCACTAGACCATTACCCCGACCAGTGCACTACTGTGCTGCCCCAGCCCTTTGTGAGTGAAGGGAAGTGTGTTAAGGTGGGTCTAGGGAGAGGAAAAGATGTGCTTTTGGTTGTGTATGAGAGCGCTTGTACTCAAAACAGTAAGATTGTGCCTTTTTTTTTTTTTTTTTGTATGTGGCAAAGATGAGTTGTGTAAACATACTGGTAAGTAGGTGTGTATGTGTGTGGCTGAACGTGAGGAGAAAATAGAAAGGGTGTGTACAGTAGATCTTATACAGGCTCAGCTGGCACAGTGTTTGCAACAGTTGTGTTATCTACAAACATCCACAATTGTTTCCTCATAACTACACTCTCAAGTTTTGGAACTAAATTAAACAATTTAGTTCCAAAACTGGAGAATCTAAGGTTTTCATTTAGGGCATATTCATTGCATCGTGGCTTGTTGGATGGGAATTGTTTGGTGCTATGTCTTCATTAAACAATTTATAGTTCTTGGATTTATTTTTGCACTTTGTGCGCTCTCATATCTCAGTGCTTTAACAAAATTAAGACAACTGAGCCATTTTTAGACATCTGTTTTTTTTTTTATATATATATTAATGTAATATAAACAAAAAATGTATATTACAACTAATTTTGTAAAGTTTTATGTTTTTACATATTCATAGAGTTTCTATAAATTCTTTGTACTTTTTTGGGTCACAATAGTTTTCAGTCAGAGGGGTTAAGTAAACTAGAATCTGTACAGATCACCTCTTCTTACTGGAGACAAAAATACAAAAATATATGCTCATACATAGTCAGTTTTTAGATTTGGCTTCATTAGCTTTGATATAGTAATAAAACAAAGTTTGGCAGGAATAAAATAATTTTGCATCAACAAGGTGATTTTCAAAAAGGTTCTAAATTATTTTGGTGTCCAGTGCACCCTTTAATGTTTGATGAAACCAGGCAAGTTGGGGACAAAAGAAGAAGGGCCATCTGATTAATTATTTCTAGAAATATCATTCTTGATTAAAGGTAGAAAAAAATAAATTGCCAATACCAAACAAAGGATCTTGAAAGTGCCTTTGACGCTTTGGTTGATCAATCCATTCTGCTGCATTGCTTTCGGTACAGTAACAAAAAGATAAACTAAATGAGAGGACTGAGATGTGACACAACAAAAACTGTTTTGAAAATGATTAACAATAGGCGTCATAAATTGATCACTGGTGAGAAAAATTGGATTCACGTCATCAGCATGTACAAAGTGTGTTGAGAGGGGGTAAACTACGAGCATCTTCAACCATCTTTAAAACAATATGGACGTTCCGTCATGGTTTTAAGACTGGATGTCAAAATTATTTATACTGTGAATGCAGAAAACTACTGTTTGATTTTAATTTGCCATTAAATACAATCTAGAAAGCCTCCTTTTAGAACAAATATCTTTAGTTCAATCAATTCAGTGTCTAAAGTGGCTTCGGTAAAATCTAGTGAGGATATCACAGCTGGAAAATGCTTAATTCAAGGATAAGTTAATGGAATTTGTATGCAAGAAACTGAAAAAAAAAGAAAAGAGAACATTATCCCTTAATCCAACAAAGTTTAGACATGTTCTCTGGACGGTTTCTTTGTGTTGAAATGTTTCGTCTTTCATCCAAAGGACTTCTTCAGTCCGAGGAGCCACAACAAGCTCCGTCCCATAAGCAGCACACTCACATAGTGGGCCAACCAGTTTGGAGTCTGCCTTCTCTACCGTCGACTTCTATGAGGCAGCCATGGTCAAAGTGTTTAAAAACTTCAAAGTCCTGTTTGAACAAAACAAAAGTGGTTCAAAACAACTTTGATGTTTTGAACCACTTTGGCTATGGCTGCCACAGAGGAGTCAGTGGGGGAGAGGGCGGACTACAGAAAAACATCTTATCACCATCAAACTGGTTGGCCCACTATGCGAGTGTGCTGCGTCTGGGACAGAGTTTGTTGTGGCTCCTCAGACTGAAGAAGTCCTTTGGATGAAAAACGAAATGTTTCAACACAAAGAAACCGTCCAGAGGACCTGACTGAACCTGGTTGGATTATTTTACCTGGATTATTGAGCATGAGCTTTGATTATGCTTTAATGAAGTTTCATGCGAAACGAACCGCTTTCTCTTTAAAATGTCTCATAAATATGATTCTTTTTAGTGCTTTCTTTATTGATAAATGTGTTTTCCTTCACATCCTCACTCACCTCTTAGCCTCCACCTCATGATGCAAGTCATTCATTCCCTCATCTCCAACCCCTCTAGCCATCTCGACTTCTCTCCGTTAACATCTTGTTTAAATCGTGCCATTATTATCCCTTTCACCTCGCCACTCTGCCGCCCTTGTCTTCACCTCATTCATTCTCTTGTTTTATAAGTCACCTTTCATCTCTGTTCTCTCCCTTTGCCACTTCTCGACAACTTCATAATGTCCCTCCTCCTCCTCTCTAAGTCGTTTACTCCCCATTCACTCCATCTCTCTTTCCTCCTTTCTTCTCCGTCTAATGCCTTTTCATTCATTCGCTCCACATCTCTATTTGCTTTTAATATCCCGCTGTTTCCCTACCTGAGATATTGAAGCCATAAAGACAGGTGTTCAAAAGAAAGCAGGGCCAGCAAATCTGTTTTATATGCTTTCCGGCTTCATTCCATGGGATGTGGATAGAAATGGAAAGCCAGAGAAGGAGAGCAAAACATGTACTATTTGATATTTAATTATCACTGCATTGTAGACAGAAAAACATAGTTGAAACCTTTTAACCGTTTTGTCTACAACAGTTGCAATGTGAACACTTTAATTCATACAGTAGACTTTTCACAAAAACTAAATGCAGACAATCTTCAAAGTTCATGCTCAATAATCCAGGTAAAACAATCCAGCAAAGCTCAGTCAGGTAATCTGGATGGTATCTTTTTTTTTTTTTTTTTCATTTCGTCCTTCATCCAAAGGACTTCATCAGTCCGAGGAGCCACAAACAAACCCAATCCCACAAGCAGCACACTCGTATAGTGGACCAACCACTGTTGGCTATGTCCACAATTTGGCTATGGCTGCCTCAGAGGAGTCAACGGGGGAGAGCGTGGGCCCCAGAAACCATCTTATCACCAGAAAACTGGTTGGTCCACTATGTGAGTGCGCTGCTTGTGGGACTGAGTTTGTTATGGCTCCTCAGACTGATGAAGTCCTTTGAATGAAGGACAAAATGTCTAAACAATGAAAAAGAAACGCCCAGATGACCTGACTTAACTTTGTTGGATTTGTTTTTACCTGGATTATTGAGCATGAACTTTGGTGTTTTGAACCACTTTGGCTATGACTGCCTCAGAGGAGTCGACGGGGGAGAGCATGGGCCCCAGATACCATCTTATCACCAGCAAACTGGTTGGTCTACCATGTGAGTGTGCTGCTTGTGGGACTGAGTTTGTTTGTGGCTCCTTGGGCTGAATAAGTCCTTTGGATGAAGAACGAAACGTCTCAACAACAAAAATAGAAACCATCCAGATGACCTGACTGTACTTTGTTAAATGCAAACAAAATTCCCAGTCACCTAAATACCCCATCTTTCTGCATTAGTACATGTTTAAATTGAAGTTTTAAATAAAATGTCTTCTTCACTAAAGTGTGTTGATGCATGAGGTTTAGTTTGATTTATGCTCCTCCAAATAATCCTGGCTATTCCCTAAGAAATTCTGTTTATATGTACATATGTATGTGTGGGGGCTGGGGAGGGGGGATTTTAAAAGGAAAAGAGAGAAGGGAGTAAGTGTAGAGGAGAAAATGAGATGGTGAGGGTTAGAGTGAACCAATGAGAAGAAGTAGGAAAGATTGAACTGTCAGCAGCCTGGATTAATCTTTTTTTTTTTTTCAATATACAGATGAAATTCAGCTCAATTCGTGTGTTTGTGTGCGTGTTAAAGTGAGACGTAATGTTTTGAAGTAACCTAATCTTGGACGGAGACCCTTTTTAGCCCCAACAAACCTCAGAAGGCGTAAATCCCCAGTAACTAGCCTTTGTTGATCTTAAATTACCCCCACATCACAAACGCTCGCGCACACATCGAAGATGAGGGGCTTATGGGTGTGCATTGCACATGCTTAGGCTTACAGTTTTAAAGTTTCTGCTTACTTTGGGCAGGCAAATGTAGTGTATAATTTAGGCTACTACACTTGAAAGGTAACAAAACCTTGTGATTTAACGCCCCCCACAAACTAACCATTTATTTTTCTTCAACAGATGCCAGCCAAAGGGACAGATCATCGTGTGACACCGCGGTATGAAGAGGTGGAACGTCAGTACGCCTCCTTACCAAGGTATTGCATTGTCTCATTGCTTTTTGCGAGAGGGTTCATTAAACAATTTTTTATGTTTCACATATTTGTTCTGTCTTCTTTGTTTTCTTCTATTCCTTTTATGAAATCTTTTTGTCTCCTGACTGTCTCCGGAGGCCACGTCTCAGACAAGAACTCACCTCCGCTCTGGGGAAAACACACTCAGACGGGGCTGAAAACTGATCCCTAACTCCAAAGTCTGCACCCCCATCAAAACGTTCTTGGGCTTATCTTGTCAGACATTTTCAGTCTTTGTGAATGCCTTATCTAAGTGAGCTGATGTGGTTCAGACACTCATTTCTATTCAGTGAGAATCTGGATGACTTATGCTGCTTATAGAGCCCAATCATATCTAATTAAACTTTATTTAAAGCTTCACAGATAGATGATCACAAATTCAGTTCAGTTTATTTATAAAGTGCCAAGTCACAACAGAAGTCGTCTCAGGGCACTGAACAGAAACATTTATATATATATATATATATATATATATATATATATATATATACAAAATAATACGTTAACACTATTAATCTGAGGAGCAGACTGCAATTCATTTCAGGAAATTAGGTCAATTTGTCCTCTAGTAGTCTAAGCCTATAGCAGTATAACAAGCCAACCCTAACTATAGGATTTATCAAAAAGGAAAGTCTTAAGCCGAGTCTTAAAACTGGACAATGTGTCAGCCTCATGGACAGAAACTGGAATCTGGTTCCATAAGAGAGGAGCCTGATAACTGAAAGATCATCCTCCCATTCTGCTTTTTGAAACTCTAGGAATTGTGAGTAAGCCTGCAGTCTGAGAGCGAAGTGCTCTGTTAGGAAGAATGATCAAATGATCAAAATAATCAAAAGATGCATTTTATTATTTTATTCTTGACTATTATGCCTTAATATTGATCTTACAATAACTGTAAAACTTAGTTCTTCCAGCTTTAAACGTTTATTAATGAAACCGTAAATTATTTAGTCCTTAACATGCATTGAAACAATTGTTCTATTTTTAACTGCAAAACATAACCAGGATTTTTTTTTTTTAAGAATTAGTTTCTTAAAATTCATCTACAGCAAAAAAAAAAAGTAAATAATTTAAAAAATAACATTGAGTTGAAATAGTTCCAAAAATGCATCCGACATTCATCCTAAAACTTTATTTAAAATTAAAACAAAATGAAGAGGCAATATGTAAAAAACATAAGTGTCTCCTTTCCTGCTCCATAGACATTAAGAGGGGAAGTAGTAGCCACGTTTTGCTTTTTTAATAAAACCGACTAAGCTTTTTGCACAGTGATAGCTGGACATGGGCTCCAGTCACCCCCACGACCCAAAAAGGAAGAAGCGGGTAAACAATAATGAATGGATGGATGGAAGTTTTAGAAAAACTAAGACTGGCAGTTTGCTGCTTAGAATCTTGTGTGTTTTAGCACAATGCCAGAAAGGAAACACATCAGCAATGGTCTTAAAGAAGCAACTGTTGCTGCCCATCAATCTGGGAAGGGTTAAAAGTCTGTTGGAACAGTTTGGAGTCCATTATTTTATGCAAAATGTTCTCAAGTTTAAAACCGCTGGGCGCTGTAAATCCTTCTTAGAGTGGACGTGAGTTCACCCCAAAGTCTGTTCAGTGCTCATGGACATTATATGAAACCCAGGAGCTTTGTATGAGACTACAGGATTATTGTGGGGGGGGGGGGGGGGGTTTACATTTAGTTTGTGCTCTATTTAATATTGTTTCTATAATAATTTGGGGAGTGGGTAACTTTACAGAAGACAAGCATTTTAGACACATAACAAGGCAGAAATCAGGACATACAAAGAGAACTCTGATATTTGGTAATCTAGCAAGAGAACATGATCACTCACTGATACTTCAGCCATTTGTTGAGTGCTTTATGTTGATTTTTCTTCTTGGACAGCATGAAATGTTGCAAACCTTATCCAACACAAGAATGACACTTGAGTGTATTATTCAACTCTTGATATATTCTATGGTTATTTCTCCTGTGCTTTCAATGTGATCAGATAAATATAACTTACTCTAAAATGTTAAGGACAGTTGTACAGAATCATCTAACCATCACTTTTTTTTTGCATTTTTGTATTTGCAACTTTGCCACTTTGGTTTAGTCCCAGCCAAAAAAAAAAAGATCACCCTCCTCTAACATCACAGTTTATTTTCTTCCGATCTCTCGTTTATTGAAATCATGAAACCCAATGAATCCAGTCAGTTATTGGTACTTAGACTACAAACATGTCAAAGACAAAAACCTGGATGACCTTTAATTTTCTGCTGGACATGTCCTTTATCCCCCACATAAAAAAATGTTATTAGAACCGCCTTCTTCCACCTGCGTAATATCACTAAAATTTGAAACATCTTAATGATGCAGAAAAACTGGTTCATGCATTTGTCACATCTAGACTGGACTATTGCAATGGTTTATTATCTGGATGTCCAAATACTTCTTTAAAAAGTCTTCAGTTAATCCCAAATGCTGCTGCCAGAGTCTTAACTGGAGTTAGTGGGAGAGATCATATCCCTCCAGTTTTAGCTTCTCTCCACTGGCTCCCTGTCAAATTCAGGATATAATTCAAAATCTTACTTCTAACCTACAAAGCCCTCAACAACCTTGCTCCATCGTATATTGCAGATCTTACAGAACTTTCTGTGCAGGCTTATCAGAAATGCCAGCTGAAACAACATCTTCAGAAACTGTGGCTGATCTGAAAAGCGCTCATAGACTAATCTCAACACCTCGACGTCAAATGCATATGTAATCTTCAACAAAGTCCATTGTCAATAATCCAGTTATACAATCCAACATTTTTCAGTCAGGTCATCTGGACAGTTTATTTTTTTGTGCTGAAACGTTTCGCCTTCGATCCGGAAGGCTTCATCAGTCAAGGAAACCAAAAAAAAGGCCGGCAATGAAGGAGGGGGCGTGCCAAAGACACCATCTTAGCACCAACATAACTGGTTTGTTCCACTTTGGAGTAAGCTGTTAGGGGAAGAATCAGTTTTGTGTTGTGTGTTTCCTTGACTGATGAAGCATTCCGGATCGAAGGCGAAACGTTTCAGCACAAAAAAAGAAACTGTCCAGATGACCTGACTGAAAAATGTTACATATGTAATTATGTTTTAATTGTGCTTGCTGGTAGAGTTTTTTTTTATGTCTCAAATCGTGTCCCGATAGACAAGATGTGAAAGATCTCTTTTTGTAATACTACTATCTACCCTCATGTTTCTCCCCCTTTTCCTATCTAAGATTATTATTCTGAAAAAGGATAAGAAAGGCCACGTTTAGTTATAGTAGCAGCTTCGTGCACTCTGTCCATCTTCCGGAGGACTGCATGTACATGCTCTCGTTGTATCTCGGTGCAATGATAATAAAACTTTTTCTGATTCTGATTATTGTTCCACATTTTCTAACAGAGCACTTCACTCTCAGACTTCAGGTTTCCTTGTGGTTCCTAGAGTTTCCAGAAGCAAAATGGGAGGAAGATCTTTCAGTTATCAGGCTCCTCTCTTGTGGAACCAACTTCCAGTTTCTGCCTGTAAGGCTGACACATTGTCCAGTTTTAAGACTGGACTTAAGACTTTCCTTTTTGGTAAATCCTATAGTTAGGGTTGGCTTGTTATGCTGCTATAGGCTTAGACTACTGGAGGACAATGTGACCTAATTTCTTAAAATTAATTGTTACAGTTAAATATTTTGCATTTTAAATTATTTCTATCTTAACGTGATTCTTGACCTGCCATTGTTTCTGTTCCTCTCAAACCCAGCCGGTTAAAGCAGATGGTCGCTTGTCCTGATCCTGGTTTTGCTAAAGGTTTCTTCCTCATGAAGGAAGTTTTCCTTCCCACTGTCGCCTTCATGCTTGCTCAAGATGAGAGTTCTGTGATGGAGTTAAACTCAAAGCAGTCTGCTCCTCAGATAAATAGTGTTATTAATTTACTTTTTTTGTATATGAATGTTTCTGTTCAGTGCCCTGAGATGACTTTTGTTGTGACTTGGCACTTTATAAATAAACTGAACTGAATTGAATTGAAACATTACATTTCCCAGCTGTTTTTTTTTTTGTTTTTTTTACCACCACATGATCTCCTGCTCCCGTGACCCAAAATGGAAGAAGCGGGTAAAAGTTAATTGATGGATGGATGGGTTCTCCTGCTTTGAATGTCCAACTACCTGTAATGTTTTAAAATGGATTAGTTGGAGAACAGTAAAAGTGTTCAGTAGTCACTAGCTACCAACACAGCTGACTAACAAATGCTTGTTTGTTTGTGTCTGCCAGCACAAGTGAGTCTGTAAGTTCAGCTGAAGAACAGAAGTTAAGAACATTAGAAAGTTTATGGTCAGGTTCCCAACCCTGTTAAAATGGTGAGATGACCATTTCACACCTCTCTTGTCTCTGTCACGTGTGTGTGTGTGTGTCCGAGATGAAGAGGGAGGGTGTCTGTGTGGGTGATGACTTTGGCAGATGGGAGCGAGAACAGCGCTGATAGTTTTGAGGTCTGGCTCTGGTATCTGGAAAGCCTTGGGAGGTTGGACACTTTCACAGACGCTGGCATACAGTACATTCTTGTTCTGTTTCCACTTAGAGACGTGCACTTTCACTTATAAATACTGTCAAATGCAAATGTATGTGTCAGTGGTCAGACGTCACTGTGCTTATATGTTGCCTCGTTGACAGTTATAAGGGCGCATTTCACTAAAACATACAAGATAAAAACAAAATCTTATCTCTAAACAGAAACCTTCTTGTATTACACTTGTAAATAATTCATTTAAAAGACACATTTGTATGATTGGAATGACTTCTCAACCAGAAAACTGCTTTGCCTTCAGGATTAGATAATAGTTTTATGCAGTGTCTTGTGCTGCCAAGTCTCAGATGGTAGAAGCCAAATTTTTTTGCAAGCGTTGCACTTTATTCCAAAACAGCCTTTTCTGCAATGACCACGCCAGCCTGAAAGCAAAAGCAATTACTATGTATTAATTTCAGTTTATTTATATGGCCTTGTTGCACTGCAAAAGTATAATCTTAGATCATTGTACATGAAAAAGTATAGAGATAGACATATTAGCCCAGAAACCCAGAAATTAACCCAGAAAACCCAGAATTATTGAGCATGGACTTTGTTGTTAACCCAGAAATGCTTCTTTTTTCTGACAATATGTGCCAAAATTCTCTGATTTTTCTTCATATTTTTCTGCATATTTGTCTGTTTTCATTTTATTTTCTGTCAGAAAAGGCAGAGTTGTAGATACTTTTTTTTTTTTTAAACGCATCCAGGCTGTTGACCTTATGAAAACACATCGTTTTTCCACCAGACTAGAAATAGCCGGCAGGCTGTGAGTATCTCGCGTCATCATGCTTGTATAGTTTCACGCTTTCATCGGCAGACTCGCGTTGTTTCGTAAGCGCTGCTTGGAGGTAATGTGTTTCTATTATTTCCAAGCAAGCCCAAAAATAGCTGGAGGGCTGCCTAATCAGATACTGTACGTTTGACTCAACATCAGTTAGCTCAACCTTTGAATACCTTGTGTGTATATGTGTGTGTTTGTCAGAGTGTGTGTGTGTCTGTGTGCTGGAAAGACAAGATGTTGATAGGTCTAAAATTAGTCAGTGATGGTTCTCTGCCCAAAGCTCAAACACTTCTCCAAACACACTGTCGGCAAATATCACTGCTCGAAATAGATACAAATCTATTCAGGTTATATTCTTTTACTGCCTCATCATACTATTCATTGTTTAGGAATTAATAAAAATACATTTTTAGGTAAATATTCTTGAAGCTGTCCATTGGTCGGCACCAATGATTTTCCCCCATCCATCAACAGCTTGCAACCTGTTGGATTAATCAACATTTCACTTTTTTTTATACGTCCTGTACCTAAACGTAGCATCTCCCTGGGTTGTGACTGTTAACAACTAGTTGATTAACAGTTTTGGTCTCCAAAGTTTATCTCCAAAATATCTTGAAATATTTGCAGGGATTCTCAATTTCCTCTCTTGCCCTAGGCTTTCAGGCTTGTCGCTTGAATTTTTTTACCTGTTCAAAAAATGTGTGCAACAAATCTTCTTTTAGAATAATCACAGTGATAGCAAGTGTCTCAAATTAGTCTCCAACCCACCCATCCATCCATCCATTATCTTTACCCGCTTATTCCATTTTGGGTCATGGGAGTCGCCAGTGCCCATGTCCAGCAATCACTGTGCGAGGGGCGGGGTACACCCTGGACGGGTCACAAGTCCATCACAGGGCCGCATAGAAACAAACGAGACAAACAACCATTCACTCTCTCACTCACACTATAGGGACAATGTAGAGTTACCAATCAGCCTAACATGCATGTTTTTGGTCTGTGGGAGGAAACCGGAGTACCCGGAGAAAACCCACGCAAGCACGGAGAGAACATGCAAACTCCACCCAGAAAGGCCCCTGGACCGGGATTTGAACCAAGGACCTGCTCGCTGAGAGGCAGCAGCTCTACCAGTTGTGCCACCGTGCTGCCCAGTCTCCAACCCATCTCACATTAGTCTCTAACCTGTCTCTAAAGTACTAGAGCTGTATTCTGACACCTGCTTAGAAGCCTTCCTCTATAGAAGATATCCAAGACTACAGCCAGGTGTAAAACATGTACCAATGATAAATTAATTTACTTCAGTAGATTAAATCCTAAAAGTACGGGTGGCAGCCATTGTTGATACAATGTTGGAGAAGATGAGAAACAAAAATATACGCATGACCTAGAATGTAATTTTCTTGTTTTGTATTGTCTTAAAATGTTGAGTTTCCAATTATTCCCCAATAGCCCATTGAGATTTATATTAATAGGCTAAACTCTATATTCAGAATATGTGTCCAATAAATCTCTTGCATATTTAAAGTTCTTAATTAGTTTCTCTTTTTTTTATATATAAAAGTTAAGCGATGCATATTTCTTCTTTTCTTTATCCTGGTAAATAAAAAAGGAAGGACATAGAAGTATGACCTTTCTCATTAAAGCTCCCAGTCTCCTCTTACTCCCTTTTTATGAAATTACCTCTCTGTCCTCTTCACCCACATCTCTTCTCCCTGTTTTCAACCATTTTCCCATCCGTCGTCTCGTCCATTTTGCTCGCTCTCAGTATTTCCATTTTTTTGAAACAAAGGACTCCATTGAGAGCTAGAGAACCTCTTTAAACATTTGCATATGTAACGAAAAGTCAAAATTTACACATGCAAAAGGATTGTTCACAAGTTAAAAAAAAAAGTAAGAAAGGAGATTTTCTGTTGTAGCCACGTTGCAGCATAACTTGAGCTGCCAAAATTGCCGAAATGTAAAATATTCAGAACAAAACTAAGCTTTAAAAATAAAAAAAAAAAGCTTAAATTAAATTTAAAAGTGATGGGGCAAAACGGCCTGTAAACAACTGTTCCCACACTTTATTTGAATATTCTGCGGTCAGTAGATGGTTATCACCATTTGTGCATGGTTAACATTAGCAGGTTATGCCCCATGTCTGCCCCATTCCTGACCCATTTAAACATTCTTTCTTTCTTTGTGTCAAAAACACACATGCCGTTAAGCCTCACAGCCCTATCGCTTCTACGTCGTGTTATTCTTTTCATTACACAGTAACGCAGAGAGAAAATCAAGCAACGTGAACAAACAGGGGTCAGAAGTCGACAGATTTCACAACGTGCAGATCCTATTTAAAATATAACCATGGAAAAACGTAGACTCAGGAGATTTTATAAATAATTAAACAATGAAGGAAATAAATGGGGTTTGTTTACTCATTAAGTAAATCGTCATAAATGATTTATGCTGTTTAAGACATTCTTTTATTTAAAATACATTATGTCTACCAATTTAGAAAGTCCGTTCTCTATACATTTAAGGCACATAAACCTAAAGTGATTTACTTTTGACTAGAGACATTATTCTGATTTCTTATAACAGCTTTCAGTTGCTCAACATACAGCCTTGACCCAATTTGATTAGTCTGATATCCTTTCCTAGTTTGTCCTCGTTAATACCCTTATTTGATTAAAAGAGCCAATCAGAATTGTTTTCCATGGGTCTGGGGACTCTGCGACTTCCTCTTTATAATGATGATGGTGTGATTACTAACTATAGTGCAGATGCTTTACTGTGGCCTCCACACTTTTTTGGGGTTTATGCTCATTCATTCATATCTGGCTCCACTGTGCATTTCTTCTTTACAGATCTCTATTTTTTCTCTCTGTGTCTATCAACAACTACTTGTATTCTTTCTGAACTTGGGGTGAAATGGATTTTTTTTTTTTTTTATCTTGGTCAGTTTGAGTAGATGATAAATTAAATGGGAAAGTTTCTTACTCTCTTGAGTAGACCTCCCAGCCAGGCTTGAGACTTTCCCAGACCACTTTACAGCGCTGACACAATCCACCCTATTGTCCAGTTGTTGTTTTTCTGTTTCTCTGGACTCATTGAAATTGTTTGTTAGTCATCCAGAAGATCCAGTGATTGACCCCATAACCTCATACAAAGCAACAAAATAATAGTGACAATATCTTCAAGACCCACAAACTATTGGAACTTTATTGGAAAATACTGATGAACATGAAAACAGAGTAAGTCATTTTAATAAAAGCACAACCCTTAAATGGCTTGTGTTTAATATTTGCACTTTTTGTTTTTCACAGGCTGGGTTTTAAATTTAGCTTTAAATGCTTTTTTATTTATTTTTGTTTTTTTTATGAGAATAATGAAAAGCATCATCAGTGGTACTTGTGGATCAAGAAAAATCTGCATTTCTATTGCTTTCTGGAAGTAATTAGTTTTTTACTGTTCTTTATTCTCAAAAAATTGACCACACTAAACATATGTATGCTGATATAAATTATCAGTCATCCAAGACGTAGTAACACATTTTATCAACAGTAACTTTTTAAACACATTTTGTTTCTTATTGAAAGAGCTTAATCAAAAGAAGTTCAGTAAGTAGGCTTGATTCGAGACGTTTGTCTCCTTCCAGTTGAAGCTTCGTTGATCAATCGCGTCTTGTCACGTGTACAGGTAGTAAGTGTCACAAGAATGGAATACCCAGTATGAAAGGACTGAAGAAGAACAACTTAGACACAATAAGGCCAATTCAGTGCTTTTATTTACAGTGGGTAGAAACTCTGGATTAAACAGGAACCCTGGGGAACAAGGAGATGGTTTATGTCCAGAGTTCAACAAAGGGGTTTTACTTGGAACGTGCAACTTCCTTACTGGTTGATGGTAGATGATCTGTTTGGATCCTTTACAGTCATGAGAAGGTCCAGAGAGCGCAATAGAGTGTGTGGCTGTAGACACAGGAGAGCAGCTGAAGGGGCACAGGTAAGGTCCCAGAGGTTCACGGGGAGATCCAAGTACACTGGTAGGTCTCAGGAGGTTCACATTGGCAGGGTAATGCTCCAGCGTCAAAAGAGAGTCTTCGTCTGCCTTATATATGCCTTGGAGCCTCATCAGGAATGTATTGTCTGCAGGTGTGTGAGTACGGTGCCCTCTGGTGAGCAAACACTGGAACTGCCACAGTAAGCCAATAGTGTGCCTAACAGACTCTTCGAGACACGCCCACAACAAACAGGAACAAGCTTGTCAATATTTTTTGCGGACCTAACATTAGCAAAACATAATTTAGCAAAAACGCTAATCCGCTAAATGTAAAATTTGTTTTGCTATTAGCTATGAGATTAGCAAAACTGTGCTCGCTACTGCTATCAGCATTGCATTGACCCTCGTAGCTATGTTGGCTACAGAGTACTCACAGAACTTGATTCATTCAGTATTTTCTACTACCCTGCTAGGGAGCAGTCTTGTAAGTTAGGATAAGATGAAGGGTGATAGGAATATTTCACTTTAAGGTTTCAATTTACATTAATAGGAAGGCAGTTCAGATGGTTCGGCGTGCTGCTGTTGTTCGGCATATTGTTTTGCACTATTAGTGTTTAGTGTATTCTTAGTTGAGCATATTTCGTAGTTTATATTTTAGATCCTTATTACTGTTTCTTTATATAATTTGTATTTCTGCTATTGTTGGATGTAACTGGGACCCTGTGTAAACAATTTAATTCCACCTTATGTACCACATGTAATGTGAATGATAATAAATCCTTCTTGAACTCGAACTTGAAATAGACATTTATAGGAACACAGTTCAGATAAATACCCATAATTTCTGCAGTGTTGATTAACCTGAGATTAAATGAATATTAAACACTTTTCTCATACTTAAAAACCAGATGTTTACCAGTTTATGCAAGATTTTGTTTGCTTGTTTTTCACAGGTGGAAAGTGAGACTCAAGTTCCCTTCCTTTTTTGTTCTGTTGAGGTCAATGTCAAGTTTTGTTAACATATTTATAGAAACACTTATAGTCCGTTTCCTCTGCTCCACCTTTCTTTCTTGTCCTCTGATAAACTCATCATGTTCTTGATGTGTACTGTTCATTTTCCTGTGTTCAGTGTGTTGTTTTGAGGAGTTTTAGTCAAAGCTTTGATACGGACGATAGTCTCAGAAATGTAGGGTTATAACCCATAATGTGTTGCAGAACTGCCAGGTGTGCATGACAAGTGGATATAATCTGATTTTTGTGTGTAGACCCTGGGTGTAGGGAGGAAACTTCTTTCAGGTTTGAGACGGAACATGTTTAACAGGATTTTAGGGGGTTCAGAGCTGATCTTATGTTAGGTGATACTCTGTGTGGAGTTTTATACACCTGGAAAAGTAACAAACATGGTCTCCCTTGAGGCAAAGTAACCCTCAGTGAAAGTTTTTTTTTTTTTTCCCAATAGGGCTTTTTGTGCATATGGTGATAAGTCTGAATGCACAAACCTATATAACCTATATTTACTACTTATAGTTTCATGTTTTTTGCACATATATCAGTAAAGCTGTAGTTTACAGCAGGTCAGCATCAGTATGTGGAAAATAATGATGCATTGTAATACACTGCTGTTTACTCATGTCTAAACAAGAAGATAGACTGCACCGCAAACAATTCCACAGTTACAGCTACGAAATGCTAACATCTGGCAACTGTCTAATGACCATCTGTTGTTTCTAAGTTGCGCAAGAAATGTTCGAGTTTCAAAGTCAGATTGGATAGTTAGATAATTAAATGTGTTTGTCTATGCATGTAAATCCTATTTTCTCCTTTACAATCAATTATACTTAACGTTATGAATGTGGTTGCAATTTCAGCTCGCATCTGATTTCTTTGATTAAAAAACGGAGAGCACCATAACTTCTAATGGTGATGTATGAATCAACTAAAACACAAAGCAGCTCATTTTACTGCAACAAGCAGGATCTGATGCCAGAAAGAGTAAACATGGAGTTGGTGAATAAATGTGCACATTTGGTTATAGTTTCTCCACTGTTAGTTTAACTTTAATTTACTTATTTTATCATTTTTTACGTTTTATCCCCATTAGTATTTCAGTGATGGGTTACATAAAACAGCAACTTTTCCATTTTTCCAGTCACCCAGCCCTAAAGTATATTGAGCTTTTTTTCATTTTAATTAAAATGGAAACACATTTTTTATCAATTTATCTTTTTTTAAGACAAATAGATCACTGTACAACCATTTGCAGTGAATGTACAATACATGTTTTGACATAAAAACATAGTTTTAATCAATCACTGGAAAAGTCTGGAATTCTGAATTAAAAATTTGTAGGAAGTCTGCTGGGTTTTTTTTTTTGTTTGTTTGTTTGCATTCATCAAACTCAGCATTTTACCAAAAGACGTTTTAAAAAGATGGATTCTAAAATGATGTGTATACATAGACTTTATTGATTTTTTTTGCATCCTGAAAGAGAGCAGACATTTCATCTTTGGGTAAAAAAGATCAGTGTGAAGCTGGAAACAGTTGCAGTGATCGGAGCTTAAAGTCTGAAAGTCATTCTTTGATCAAACAAAGCATGTGTTCTAGTTTTTGCTCCATCAACTCATCTTCCATTTGACTTGTTGATCAAATTGAGCTGCCTGCAGTAAATCGTCAGCCTCCCTCTTTTTGGCTCTAGCTTTGCTGCTCAGTTTCCAAATGGCATGGCCGTATTATGATGGGATGCGAAACGCCACTCCAAATCCCCATTGTTCTGCCCTCTCTGTGTTTCCGAGGCAACAGTCTCCTACCATCTGGACAGCCCTCATCCCTCAGTTCCTCTTATATTCTTCTAATGGGTTTCTTGCTCATGTCTCACTTTCCATTTTTTAAGGAAGTCTTTTTTTTTTTTCAGTCTTACAACTGAATCTATTTCCTTTACTTTTTATGCTCTAGTCTGAGCTCCTCTTGTGCTGCTGGTTTTTTTTTATTTTTTTATCATTCTTTTAAGTTTTCTGTGTTGCCATACTTCTCATTTGAGCTCCTCTACCCTCATATCTTCATTTTTATCTTAACATATCACCTGTTCAAGCTGCTGCCGCCGCGACCCGACTTTGGAATAAGCGGAAGATAATGGATGGATGCATATCACCGGTTTTGTTTTTATATGTATGGTTAGATTTATGCATGTGCACACATTCATTGTCATACCTAGTATATATCTAACTCTGTATGAATAAACACTTATGCACACAAGGGAATGTAATAATGTTGGTTTCTTTAGCTAGTAAGTAACTCATGCATGATATACTGCAGTATTAATTATTCTTGACAGAGCTTTATTGACAAAGACGGATAGGAACCTCAGAAAGGTGTTTAGTTTCATTGAAATGTGAATAAGTAAGTACTCAGATGTGTGTGTGTCGGTGTGTATGTGTGTGTGTGCATGTGCTGCTCTAAAGTAATGCCCATTATTCTCAGCAGATGCTGACCTTTAGCGTGCACACGCTCTGAAGGGCAACATTTGCCTTTTTGTTTTCTTTCTCTCTCTCATCAGGTTCTCCTTGTCATTTTTTTTTACTTTTCTTCCTCTTTTTTTCTCATTGTTTATGCCCCCCCCCCGTCCTGTTCATGTTTTCATACTGGTGTTACTTAATGTTGACATGAGAGGTGAAATCTTCCCTGCCTTTTCTTCAGTTTTCAAATCTAAATTTTCTCTTTCCTTTAGTTGTTTTACCCCTTCTCATGTGCTTCTTATATTTTATTCAGTTTTATTAACTTGTGAGCCCTGTTCCTATCATTAACTTATTTCCGTGTTTTACTGTCCTTCGTCTAGTTTAAGTATACACTTCACTGTTTTTTATATTTACTAATGAAAATGTATAATGACACAAAACCTAATATATTAAAGTAATGTGAAATTAGACACAACAATGTTTTTTGTAAAGTGTAAAATACAATTACCAGTTAAATACTTATTGCTAGTGTACCTGTGATAAAGTTATATTTGTAGACCCAAATAGCCCCACCACTTCATCCTCCTTTTACAGTAGAAACAATTGACGTGACGTGAACAGTAAGGTCGCTCCGCCTACGTGGAAATGTAACCCAGGGTGAGCGACAAGGCAAAGAAGACAGGCAAAACATATTCCAAGATACTATTAACTTAAAATAGTTATTGCAGTAGATGTTTTCATGCTGCAGAGCGACAGTGAAACATTGTATGTACAAAGAGTGTAAATTTTACTTGACACAACCTATTAAATGCTTTGTGCTAAATCGGTTTAGTTTTAACTGATCATAGCAAACAAAGACTAAACTTATGTCAATGTCAATGTCAATGTCAATTTATTTATATAGCACATAAAAACAACAAAAGCTGACCAAAGTGCTTTACAGTTAAGACAGATTAAAATAAAATAAAAAAGAGTAAAACTGCATCTAGTGCCACTCAAAAACATAAGTTAACAGTAAAAACAACACACAACAACAATAAAATCAGTTCAACTTGTTCTCAGACTCTGCGTGGATGAAATGCCAAGGAATACAGATGAGTCTTGAGCAAAGATTTAAAAGTCTCAACAGTCTGAGCGGTCTTTAAATTCTCAGGTAAACTGTTCCACAGTTTTGGAGCAGCAACCGCAAAAGCCCGATCACCTCTGGATTTCAGTTTGGATCTGGGGACATCTAAGAGGAACTGGTTGGTAGACCGGAGTGCTCTTACTGGAGTGTAAATGTTAATGAGATCACATAAATATGACGGGGCCAGACCTTTTAAGACTTTAAAAACAAGCAATAAAATCTTAAAATCAATTCGGAAGTGGACAGGAAGCCAGTGGAGAGAAGCCAGGACAGGGGTTATGTGTTCATGTTTTTTAGTTGCTGTTAAAAGACTTATATACATAACCAGAGGTTGCAACATTTATATACATACAAAAAACACAAAATAAAGCACAACTAGCTTTAAGCATTAACCTTTAATTTAACCATTAAGCATACAATGTAATTATGTTCCAAAAATAGAAGATTTACTTGCAGTTACCTTCGTCTAGACGAACATGTGGTCGTCCCGTTTATCACTGTTGTATTCAGCTGCTCATGAGGTCGGCCGCAGGCCTTTATCCATGTTTTACATTTTTCCAGACATCGTTTAGGTTTTGAAAATGGAATGAACTGTATTCCGCACTAAACGTTCACGGTAACGTGTCTGAATTGCATGTTCCCCACTGACAACGTTCATCCATTTTTTTTCCAATGATTTTTCACAAAATCCTTATGGCCGCAAAATGTTCGTAATGAAAAATCCCAACAGTGTTGTTGGAGGAAGGGAGGGTGCAGCTCCTGCAGGTATAGCGTGTTTCACTTTGGGAATCATTGCGATCTCCGATTGGTCAGTTGCTGACGAGCCTTCTGGATTGATTGACAGATGGCGTTATGTCAGTTGGGACATCCCTAGCCTTTAGCCTGAACGAGCAAACAAAGATCTGTTAAGAGGTTGGAGCAGAGGGTGAAATAGGATTCTGTCTTCTGTTTGTACTGACTTATTTATTTTGCAATCATCTGCCTTCATGTTGTCCTTTTCAAAAGAGAATTTGACCTGTTAGTGGTCAGCTCTTTGCCTGTAAAACATTGGCCAAAATTTCTCCTACTGTGAAGTTCACTTGATTAGTAGACACGTTAGGAATGAAAATGTTTAAGCTTCATTTTAGTCAACTTGTCCCCAGTCAAATAATGTTAAATGTTTATTGTATGAGCAGTCTAACTTCTTTCAGTCTCCCTTTCAGCTTTGCTTAAATGTGTTTAGTATTCCAGCTTGCATTTGTATTCGTGGGGTTGTATTTGTGCAGAGTCTGTGCTTGAACAAGAAAATGAATGTGGAATGGCTTAAAAACATTTAGATTTATCTGTGGTGCTTTGTCGTGGGTTGTTCTACCTACTCACATGGACAAATTAGCACAAACACAAAACTTACTTTCCTCCATAGGATTTACAGAAGAGACTGCTAGTAGATTGTTATTTTTTTTAAGTATATATTTTTTAGAAACCATTTATGTTTTGGTAGGGCATTTCTATATTTGCTTCCTTGCTAAGTTTAAATAACCTTAACCATTATCAGCAACATCTACACAGATAAAAGCTTGCAGCTCAACTGAAGTTTCCTAGTTGTCAGTGACCCAGGTGTTGACCAAATTGTTTTTAGATTTTGCAAATGGTCTTGAATATTTGAATCCTTTATCTATAAATTTGGCATACCCACTAACCCTTGTGGATAATACCCTTGCTTAGCCTTTAACCCCATCTTTTAAGCATTTGCTGGGAACCGACAGAGTGTCTTGTGACGTTAAGAGGTGAAAAGTCAAAGGAGGTTCAGGAATTACTCACAGAAACACACATTCACCAACGCAAACTATACTGACAGCTGAACTAACACAATGCCATCTATGATAAACAAATACACTCCAAGTGTAGCCACTTATCCATAAGTAGAAAAACAGCTTGGTACCGTATCGGCGGTTCTCAGGTGTCATTCATAATGACTTGACTTTGCTCTGGTAAATGATTGTGTTTGCTTTTTTTCCACATCTCTTGGTTTTTGCTGTTCCAGATTCCAACTACTTTACCTGTGCAGTATTCTCACAAAGTAGTTACTTAATTAACTGTTAGTCACTCCAAGTCTGTCTTCTCTGCTTCAGTAACATGTAGTCTTCTGCACCGCCTCCATTCATGGCCCTCAGTGCTACAACCTCACCTTCTTGATATGGTATTTTATTCATGGTAGTCTCGGCATTGTGAAATAAATCTATTTTGCATGACTTAGAGGCAACAAGTTACTGTACATCATCAAAACGGAGTTACCTCAAAATAATTTAGCACCTAGAATTTGTAGAGTTTATTGCATAATTTATATTTCCTTATTCAACATAGAGTATTAGGAATGCACAATATAATCGGCATGGTATCGGTATCGGCCGATATTAGCGTTAAAGTTAAATATCGGACGTCGTCCATCAAAATAACTCACCGATATAAAAGACACTGTTTTTGTTTGACAACCCAGTGACAAGGATACCTGCAGTGCCAGTAGAACGTGATGACGTCGCACGTGCCTACCTGATCTGATCATAGTGGAAAGGAAAATTCAAAATATCGGCGGTGTGGAAGGGTTTTTTTTGTTGAAGATATTGGATTCCAAAGATTTTTGGACTACGTTGAGACTCGCTACATTGTCCCCAGTCATAGATATTTTTCTGACGTAACCTTACTCGAGTTACAAGCAGTCATTTCCGACATCATTGACAAGCTAATAGCCGATAGCACTTGGGTGAGTTTAACCACAGACATTTGGACGTCAAGTGTTAGCCCCGTTAGCATGATTAGTCTTACGGCACAATGGATAGACAAAAACGTTGAACTTAAAAAGGCTGTCCTTCATGCACAAGAGTGCAGAGGATCCCACACTGCAGCTAGGAACCTGGAACAAGCCTCCACAAGTGAAACAGCATCGCAGGTGACTACTGCTAATAAGTAATATTTAACATTTTCATTTAATATAAATTAAAGTGCTATGCATATCATATGGCTGTTACTGAATATATGTCACCAGCTCTTACAGCTCTTACATAATTTTTGTAGCAAATAAGCTTAAATAAGAGAGCTATGTTCTGACAAAGGAAAGTATATAAAAAAATTGGTATTGGTTATCGGACAAAAATCCAATATCATGCATCCCTATAGAGTATTATTGTGAATGGATATAAGGCACATTTTTTTATGTCCCTATCTAACGTTTACTGTTTGAAAGTTTGTTTTTTGGGATGTCTTTTAGACAACTAATCCATCCATCACATGGATGAACTCCATGTGTTTGTGCCAATCAGAAGAGCCCTCAGACATCAGATTTTCCAGATGTGAGGTGTGTTGCTGCTTTTTCTGCAAGAAAAGTAGAAAAACAGGTGGTCAGCTACTTTTTACAAAGCTTCACAATACATGTTTCAAGAATCGTTAACTAATGTAACTTCATGCTTGTGCTTTTATTTGAATAGTTTAAGTACATTTTAGAGTAATATTGACTATTGTGTATATATGAAGGCATGTGGGACCTAAGGACGTGTAACCATCTAGAAAAAAAAATCAGTTACAAAGCAAGAGTTTTCATTTTTCTAGTTTTCATTTTAAATCCTACTTGACTGCACAGATCAGAGTGCATTATCAATGTAGTGGTCGTTTCTATCTGAAACATTGTTTGCAGCGGTTTTGGGAATTAGTTTTGATCCTTTTTAATCTCACAGCACGTGTCTTGTTTTTTAGTTTGTTTCTGTCAGTCCTACCTTCTGTTTTCCCTGCACACCTGATGCATGTTTGTTAATCGTCACACCTGCTTCAGGTTAGTTAATGACTCAGTGTATGTACTTCCAGGTTTCCATTTGTGTTTTAGATTTTTGTAATTTTCTTTGTTGTGTCCTTCAATTCATCCAGTTTTGTGCCCATGTTCAGTTTGTTCAAGTTTAAATTAAACTTTATTCATTGATATTTTGCTTCTGCAGTGACATAGGTTTAGTTTGATCAATAAAGACACCTCCTTTGTCAGACACTGTGCTTTTAGTCCTGCATTTGGTTATTTTTTTATTTATTTTTTTCCAACATAAACTGTGGCACCAGTTTTGTTGGTTTATTTTTTTTCTATTTTATACATTTTAAAGGCAGTGTGCGTGCATACAAACACTCACATACACTTTAAGCCCAATAACAATGCTCATGTAAACTTTAAAATTTACATTTGCATCCCAGATGTCTGTGACAACAGGTGTTCATTCTCCAGCAGTGTTTTATTGGGAAAATGGTTGTATTTGTTTGCATATTTTTGTCAGAAGACTGATAATTTAGCAATGATTATCAGATTACGTGTCCATTCTGACCAAATGCTATCATTGTTCCACCTACAGTACTTAACTTTAAGAATTAAAGTTTATATTAGTGAAGTTAGTGCTACATGCTATATATTTCCCATTTGTATAGTTAGATAATGAAGCAGATTTATTTCCTACCTTATATAAATTATGTAAGACAAAACTTTTTTTTTTTTAATATACAACAATATCAAAACAGGTGACTGATAGATTAATCTCTTCTATGTTGATCTGCTTTCATCAGTTTGAGTAACTTTCTACTAAAACTTAGAAGAATGTCAGGGTAACTATTGATGCAATCAACAATGTGATTTAAAGCAATGTTCCTTTCCTTGTTTTCCAAATATCAAACATCACAACATGTTCTGTAAGATACATTTATGTACCAGAAGTCTTCCAACAGTTATATGTTGCTGTCTTTTCCCACTTTTTTTTTTTTTGATAGATTATAAAATATTTCACCAGCCTCATTATTTTCCACTTAAGCTTTTATTGCCTTATTATTTATACTTTTCTTGTTTATGATTAAAGTTTCATAATGAAGCATCATATTAAGAAGATGAAGCAAAGTTCAAATAAGTTGAACTTCTCAAATTTCTCTAAAGTATCATTACTAAAGTAGCGGTGGAACAATTTAGGCTATTAGTCTGTTAGTTGTATTACCAGAATGTCAAAGTACCGTCACTTTTACGGACAAAGCATTTAAATGTGGTTATGCTTTCTTTGTGTGAATTGAAAACTGTTTTAAAGCATATAAAGTAGATACAAACCCCTAAAGAAATAAGTGAATTATAGCCACCCTTTCCTCCCATGCTTCACTTTCATTAAAAATGAAATCATTCTTTACTTCTCCCTCTTTGTTTTCTTAGTTTCAAAACCTCCCCTTAGTATTCATAACTTTTCCTCAGCTCATATTGAAGCATGCTGTTTGTGCTTTTGTGTTTGGTTATATTGATATAATCCATCTGCAGTCTTGCCGTCATTGACTCTCAGGGTTTTTTAAATATGTCTCTTTTCTATAGGTGTTTTGTGTTGGTCTGAGATAGGCAAGAGTGATAAATGGATGTGTATGTAACAGCTGTATGCAGTCCTGTAGAAAGAGTGACCAACAGTGTGTGCGTTTCTGAGAGAGAGGGGCAGGTGCACAGGACATAACGAGTCCTTGTTTCCTCTGAAATCCTTCAGAAATCTTTAAATACCATGGAATTAGAGCAGCTCACATTACTCTCAATTACTGTCAGAGCTAAAGAGAAATTTCCCCAATTATCCTCTCAAATATCTGACCAGATTAAGGAGTGTGCTATCTGTCTAACAAGAGCAATAAGGAAGTCACCCCTAAACAGGTATCACGTAGCTGAATCTCACTTCAAACTGAGTCCTCAATGGCTTTTCTGTTCTGCTTGGACTGTTTTCAATTTGTCTTTTTTGGGTTTGATGGCTCTCTCAATTATGTTAAACTACTTGTTGCATGTGCCAGGAAGCTGTTCTCAATCATTACATCTGTTTCTCTCATTCTGTCTTCCTCTCCGTCTCTTTGGCATGCACACATGTGTGCACGTACACCAGCAGACCACCAGTCTCCTCATTGGGTCTAAACGCCACTCCAGCTGTGCTCCAATTTGCCTCCTCCAGAGAATATGGGGTTTGAGAGGGGGTGATTAGCGGCTCGTAGTGAACTGAAACTGTGTGTGAGAATGTGTGGATGTTCGTATGTGTACATTCTGTAAAACGTTATCTCAATCTGTGTGTACGTAAGTATTTTAAGTTTGTTGCTTGTGTGTGTGTGTGTGTGTGTGTGTGTGTGTGTGTGTGTGTGTGTGCGTTTGCTTATGTTATATTTGGGGTCGTGAACACGTTTACACACCAGTCATTTGGGGACACCTTGGCAAGTGGGGACCAAAACCACGGTCCCCAATTAGAGAACCTTATAATCGCATTCAGCACGCTCCAAAATGTATTTTAATCCAAAAATCTCAAACGTCCCAAAAAGTCACTAAAATAGGTTTTTTTGTGTATGTGTATGGTTTCGCCCCTCGCCTCCCCACAAAATCTGTGTATACCTCAATGTTGTCCCTAGTGGGAGTGTGTAGAACTGCATTAAACTTCATAGGTGGCCTATGTAATGCCTGATGATAAAGAATCATAAAATAGAAACTTAAACTATAAGTAGGACCACATAGTAGCCCATGTTTTGCCTGATGTAAAAAATTTAAACAAATGAATGGGCACATGGATTAAGCAAAAATTAAAACTGTTCTAAAAAACTGATAAAAAATATTGTCTTTTGAAAGTTATAATCTTAGTGTCAGCAGATTAGCAGCACTATATTTTCAAATACTATTTTAACATGTCAAAAGCATTGTATACTAAATATTCTTGTGATTTACATTAACTTTTTGGACTTGTTTGCTTACAGTTTATTAAAATATATTCCTATTTCCATATCTCCACCTATCATGGTCTGTATAGCAATGTGCATTTAAGTAATTATGCTACAAAAAGTAAATTAACTGAACTCCTTGAATTGATCAATATGCATTTGCTGTATGTCATTAACATTAGAATATCCAATTACTAATTTATTCCAAATACAAATTTTACAGGTGATTTATAGTTGCTTTAATTCTTTATGAGTACAATGAAAAATCAGCTGTTGTCTATGTATTAAATATCTAAAAGAAAATGTTTAAAACAATAACAAAACCATAAATGAATGACAAAAATGACAAAAAAGACAACTTGACCTTGATAAAATTTTATATAGCACCACAAAAAAGCCAATTAAATTAAATTACATTCAAACAAAAAAGATATATGTCCAGTGGAATATTGTGTATGGTCTAAATTAAAGGAATGTCATGGGGTAGTTTCTTATCTTGCTTATTCATCTAGTCCCTTTTCTCACAAAATTGTGCCTTAATTACCAAGGTAACCTCATTATTAGGTTTACCATTTGAGAACCTGGACTACAACACAGTAAAAGAAACTAACAAGAAATATAAATAAAAAATATGACAGTGGTGATGCACAGTACATTATCACTTATGTCCCACTACATTTTGATAAATTTAAGCTGTCAAATTTATTTCATGAGAAAAATAGCAGAACAGAGTTAGACAATTGAATGAATATATTGACCATTGGCATTTGGACTTCATCATAGTATATATTTTTAAAGTTAATTATTTCTTTTATTTAGCTAGTAAATTTATTCACAAGGGTTTTAATCTATAAATAATTGCACAAGTCCAAATCCAACACTGATTGTGTACAGACCATCTGATATATTCATAGCATCAATGCCTCTGACTTCCTCTCCAGCCCACAGTCAGTCAGTCTAACAGTAGCTGACCTACTTCAGGACACCACTGGCAATTTATTTTATCCATCCATTATCTTTTACTCGTGTCTTCCATTATGGGTCGTGGGGTTGCTGGTGCCTATAAACAGCAATCTCTGTGCAAGAGGCGGGATACACCCTGGACAGGTCACAAGCCCATCATAGGGCCACATAGAGACAAACAAGACAAACAACCATTCACTCACTCACTAACAGGGATAATAATTGTTACCAATTAGCATAACATACGTGTTTTTAGTCTGTGGGAAGAAACCGGAGTACCCAGATAAAACCCACACATGCATGGAGTGAACATGCAAACTCCACCCAGAAAGGCCCCTGGATGAGGATTTAAACTAGGGTAGCCTGCTCACTGAGAGGTAGCAGCCTTACCAGTTGTGCCATTGTATTGCTACCAATGCTAATTTATTTCTTAGCAAACATCCAAATAATTTATTTGTTCAAATGATCAACAACTGTGGTAAAAAAAAATTGTTTGGACAGACAAAATCAAGGAGATTGCTGAATGTGGATTACTGGGATCCCACTCTGGAGCCAGGCCTGGGAGAGGGGGTCATCAGCAAGTGTCTGGTGAATGGGACTCTGCCTATGGGGCTCAATTAGTTTCAGTTCAAATGAACAACATGGGTTTTAGGAAATCATCATATCATTTGCTTCTAGAACAGGTAAAAGTTTGGTGCACGTCAGTCCTAAATGTTCAGCTTAAGCCAAATAAATCTTTGTACCTTTTAAAAATTATCACTTGAACCACTGAACAAATCTTTGTGAAACATACAGGAAATCATCAGCCTTTTTTTCTTGTTGGAATTTTGATTACAATTTGGTGTGTATGCAATACATTTTAGGCAGCTAAAAAAATAAAAATTGACCTTCAAATTAAAAAAAACTAACAACGTCCCGCTACAATAAGGTAAATGCTTGAAATTTACAAGGTCTTTTAAGCTCCTATAGATGAAGTTGCTTGGTGAATTTCAGCTTCCTAGTTGCATGACAGCCCATGTGGTAGGTCTTTACTTGATACAATGTATTCAAAATATAATCAAATATAAATTATATTGTTATTTTTTTGGTGTGTCTGGGTGTTTCATGTTAATTAATATGACTGTTTATACAGTGGATTTTGTAATAAATAATAATAATAATAACTTTTATTTATAATGCACTTCACATTCACAGTGAATCTCAAAGTGTCACAAAAAGTGAACATCAGATAGCAGCAGGATAAAAGCAACCATAAAAGCAACCGAGAGCAAAACAACCAGGAGGATAACGCCTCAGAATGAACACATAAAAAAAAACTTAAAATGCACAAAATGCTGATGAAATAATCAAAAAGGAACTATGGGTGAATTTAAAAAAAAGTACAGTAAAATGAATTAAAAAACTGGGTAAAAAGAAAGGTTTTAAGACCCTTTTTAAAACATGTCACGGTCTGTGGAGCCCTCAGATATGAAGGCAGGGCGTTCAACAGCCGAGGGGCAGCGCAGGAGAAAGCCTGGTCTCCTGTTGTGCAGGATCGAGACCTGGGAGTGAGAAGAAGATGAGTGTTGGAAGAGCAGAGTGTGTGAAGGACAATGAGGGGTGAGAAGTTCTTTTAAATAAGATGGTGCATTACCGTATAAGCATTGGAAGGTGAGCAGATAAATTTTGTAAGTGATCCTGGCAGAAACAGGAATAACACAAACATTCACACAAAAATATTCAGATGGCCCTTTAAGCCCTTAGCAAGCACCTAGAACCTTCACATTCACTAGGATTCCATCATTTCCACCAAACTATGTCACATTAAATGTTAATGTGTCTGGGTGTTCTATGTCCAAAGTTATTTCTTGTCATACCCTGGTTTTTGTAATAATACAAGACCCAGGGTGCTACCTAATGACTTTTGACCCTAAGGACACCAAAAAAACGAATAAAATGCTTGTGGCTATTCAAAGCACACTCAAAAGCCAGTTGGATGTGCAATATTGTGAAAAAATAAGCACAGGACACATCTCGAGGCACTATTTGGCTCCATGAGGGTCCTACTCCTATCCAACAAAGGGAAATTTGTATCACTCCCGACAGGAAATCACACTCTGCAGCTGCCACCCAGAGTCCAAGGACTCTCTGCGTACAATGTTGAAAAGGACCAATTGTAACTCCAACATTTTCACATGCTTTTCCATCACATTTCACACTGGATATGTGTTAGATGTGCTTCCAACATACGCCAGTTCAAATTTTGTAGCTTTAGCTACTTCCTATCACCAGCAACAAAGTCCCACAGCACATTTGAAGGCTCCTTATAATGCACCAGTCTGTACCAAGCTCACAGGGTATAAGTGCGACCTGACTCCAAGAATGCAATTCTAAAGTTTGATTTTTCTGCCTAGTTCACTTCAATACAATTCATTTTATTCATATACAATAGTCCCTTGTATATTGTGGAGGTTCCATTCCCAGATCCCCACACACTCTCACACACACACAATAAGTGAAAAAAACACAAAGTAGAGATAGTAGAACAAGTAGTAGTCGTTGTAGTAAGAAGTAGTTTATTTTAGTATTTATATATCTACATTAAGGCTTTATAAACACTTCCCACATTATTGCAATATGCTATGTTCCAGTAACTGTTTGATCGACTCCGGCAACTCAAATCTCTGCCCCTAAAAGTAATTTTTATTTTGATTATTAATTAAAAATACGAGAGAAAATGTTATCCAGTCTGTGAAGTGGATGTTCCAGCCACAGCACACCGGGCTCGCTCACACGCTCCTGCCCAGGCTGGTGCTGGGTGAAGCCGACACTCCACCCATTTCACTCAGCTCCAGGCTGGGAGGAGAGCAGGAGAGGAGGCAGGGGGTGTGAGGACGGAGTGACAGGATGGTCACATTTATACACAGATACACAGAGGTGCTACGTAGAATCCTCCTCTATTCTTCCTCTCATTGTCCCTCCTCAGCAGTGTTGTGCACTGAAAAACACCCCTTGTAGCATGTCCCACAAGGATTTAAGTGTCTTCAACCAACACATTCTGCGTCGTGCCCTGCAGACAGTGCACGTTATGTGCAGCATCTCCAGACAGCTCTATACAGCACCCGCACAACTACTGGTGTCTGAACTCCTGCATATATTTCAGACATAAAAAAATTTAAAAGCTTACTGTAAAATAAATAAAAAATACAACACGAGAAATGTTTGATATGTTATTCACATTACATCACGTTTTAAAACAACGGCACTTATTTGTCAAAATAAAAACAGTGATCAAAATGTTAAAGACAGTCCAATTTACTTTGATAAAATAAATGGATGGATAGATGGACTGTCCAACAACCAAGAATAGAAGCCTTCAGGTGCTTCAAAAGGTGCCACTTTGAGAATGGAGCAGGAGCAACAACCAGGACTGGATTTAGTAGAGAAGAGTTCAGCTCAGAACCATGATGTGAGGGGAGGGGGTTAGGACATCTGACAGAATCAGAGTTGCTCTATTCACACACAACCTACTGTTGCTCTCGAAAACAGTAATTTAACCTAGTGTTTACAACTGTAGGCAAATATTGATGTTTAACAACCTGTTGAAATACACCAGATTCCAGGAAATGGTATCTCTGTTATTCAAAATTTTCTGTGGGAGAACCCACAGATCCCCACCCCCCAAATGAGCCCCACACACACTGCGGCCCACCCGCTGTTCTGGCATCAATCAATTTACAAATTAAGCCCTGAGTTTAAGCCTATAGCGGCATAAGAAACCAACCCTAACTATACGATTTATCAAAAAGGAAAGTGTTAAACCTAGTAGTCTTAAACCTAGCATTTACAATCCTTTAATTTTTTGAAAATCAACAGTGAGTCTTATCACCTTAGATATGAAAACAGACCGGTTTATTCATATTGCGCCTTGTAATTCAGTGTGCTTTGTAGTCTGAAAAACGCAGTAAGAGCTACAAAATTCAAAGTGGTATAACTTCCTTCTAGAATAACTCAACTGCTTCAAATCTACAGAGTATATTAAGCTTGAATACATGAAGGGGCCTACACAGTTTCATGTCTGTGCATTCACTACAGCATGCATGGGGGACACTTAAATGTCCCATGTTAAGGCTAAGGAAACCCATGATTAGAACACTCTATGGCATTTTAAGGTTGTAGAAAACATGCACTGAGATGAGAGAAGGCTTGTTGGATTTCTATTAACCAGGTATTTACAATGGTACAAGATCATCTTTGTAGGACATTGTTACGGGAAGCTGTGACCCAAAATGTTCTCGTATGCAAGAAACATCCTTCTTCCCTAAGTGCTTACAGAAAAATAAAGCAAGCTTCACATTCAAAGCTTTAACTTCCTTAAGGAATAAGCTAATATCCTAAAATTTACAGGATACATTAAACATAAACATATGAAGGAGCCTGGAGAGTTTCAGGCCTGCACATGCACGACATCATGCACAGAGGCCATGTCTATTTGCACTGTTGTGTGTGAGACCTCCATTCACACACTCTGGGCTGCTCTGCGACTTCTAGGAAGCTCGCAGAGATGAGAGCGGGCTTGATAGATTTCTATTAACCAGATCTTTACAATGGTACAGGCTCATCTTTCTCAGTTACTCCTATAGGAAGCACAAAAGCCAAAATCACATGACAGGCCTTGAACTTTAGGGCCTTACAGCTTGCCCTAGGACAATGCAATCTGTTTCAAATTTCCAGGGTGTCATCAGCTGAGAGCTGCTCTCTAACCCAGAAAATTTTGTGTCTCTAGCTCCTATTTTCTAGGAATTATGGACCATCCATCACTTGTATTAATTAAAAAGTGTCAGGGTTTGGTGGACAGGAACAAACCCAGTAGTGCAGACAGGACTCAACTCGGCGGATTAAAAAACTAAATACTTTAATGATGAATAAAAAAGTAACAAAACAATAAGCTGATGTGGCAGCAACACTTACATAAACTAGAAGACTCAGGAGGGAAACTCAGAAGGGACTCAGGAAGCTCAGGAAAACTCAGGAGACGCAGGAGAACACTAGATACCCAACGAATACGACGCAACGAGGGACAAGACTGAACAGACGGCTTATATACAAGGACAGGACGAGACGTGATTACAAACAGCTGTGACGAGACAAGGGTGACACCAATTAAACTGAAGAGGAACACACAAGGGAAACACAGACACAAACAGAGCCCACCAAATGGTACCATCCTTACAAAAAGGCCTGACCTTTTGACATTTGGAGGGCCTGTTGACCCCTTAGGAACCTCCCAAAGGGTTCAAACTCACAAGGTGCAATCAGCATGTCTCCAGTTATATCCTCTGAAAGTTTTGTGGTCCTGGTTACTTGCTGTCAGAAGTTACATTGCGATCATTAGAAATGTGTTGTATGTGGAACAATGAGTTCAAAACTCAAACCAGAAGCTCCAGTGAGACAATGTGCCAATCCTTGACACTTTCTGAGTGCTTTCAGTCTCGAACCGCAGTTTTTGATGCAGTTGCATTCTTTTATTATATTTTTTGGTTCAAATTTGCAGTTTCTCGCCAAAATGCTCATGTGACATTTTGACACCTTAGGAACCACCTACAAGATCTAAATTCACAGCTTAGGTTCAGCCTGGTGGAAAGTACTGGATTTTAAAGTTTGGTGTCACTAACTTGTTTCAGTGTGGAATTGTGGGTAATGATGTACAAGGCAAATATGGGTGTTTTGTTAGGTCACTAAACAAGGTCGTAGAAGTGCCAAAATCACAGAGTCCCACCAGCCTGAGGCCCTGATCAAGCCCACAAGGATTTTTTGAGCTGGCATGTTCCAGATAGGAATTCTGGGTAGTGGTCCGCTGGACAATGAGGGTACTCGTTACCCACCTGAACAATCAATCAATCAAATCAATCAATCAATCAAACTTTATTTATAGAGCCCTTTCCAGCAGCCAAAAGGTGCACAAAGTGCTGCACAGTACAAAAATTAAAAACAAACAAGAATAAAAAATCAGCCAGTTAAAAACAAAAACAATTACAATTAAAACATAGCAAAATTGTCAAAGACCTACTAGGTATTAAAAGCCTGCCTGAATTAAAAGGTTTTAAGTTTAGATTTAAAATGCTCCATGTCAGTGATGGTGCACAAGTCCTGAGGTAGCTGGTTCCAGAGTCTGGGTGCGACAACCAAAAAGGCCCGGTCACCCCATCGTTTGTAGTTGGATTTTGGGACAGAAAGTAGAAATGTATTAGAAGATCTCAGTGTTCTCCTATATTCACGGACAGCTACAAGATTAGACAAATATAGTGGGGCAAGACCATTGAGAGCTTTAAAAGTGAATAATAAATTTTTAAATTTAAGTCTAAAATCGACTGGAAGCCATTGGAAAGAAAATAAAACAGGCGTGATGTGCTCACGTCTGGAGGTGTTGGTTAAAAGTCGAGCTGCAGCATTTTGGACCAATTGCAGTCGTATAATGGAGGATTGGGAGATTCTTGCATATAGGGAATTGCAATAGTCGAGCCTTGAAGTTATAAAAGCATGGATGGCCTTTTCCAAGTCAGAACGATTTAAAAAAGGCTTAACTTTGGATAAAAGACATAACTGATAAAAACAGGCCTTGACTACAGAGGATATTTGTTTGTCAAACTTTAAGTCTTTATCAAATGTCACTCCCAAGTTTTTAACTGTGGATCTGAACTTGGATGTCAGAGCACCAAAGTTACAGGGAGCATCATCACCAAAGAAAATGCATTCTGTCTTTCCTTCGTTTAAAAACAAAAAATTAAGATGAAGCCACTGTTTAATGTTGGCAATACAATCAACAAAAGGTGTGAGAAGGTTACTGTTTTTAGGTTTCATTGGTAAATAAATTTGTACATCATCAGCATAGCAGTGAAAAGAAAAATTATGTTTGGCTATCACTGATCCAAGGGGCAGCATGTACAATGTGAAGAGGACAGGACCAAGAATAGAACCCTGTGGCACACCACAAGAGAGAGGGGCAGTGGAGGAAGACAGATTATTCAGCATGACAGAGAACGTTCTGTTGGTCAAATAAGCAGTGAACCACTTGAGAGCTGTACCAGAAATTCCAACGTAATGTTGGAGACGAGACAACAGGACAGCGTGGTCCACTGTATCAAACGCAGCTGTAAGGTCCAGCAGCACCAGAGCAACGAGACACTTGACATCCATGGACATGGAAATGTCATTATGGACTTTTAACAGGGCTGATTCGGTAGAATGACTGGTTCTAAATCCAGACTGAAATGTTTCATAGATACCATGGTTTTCTAAAACAAGTTGTAACTGCATAAAAACAACTTTTTCTAAGACTTTAGATAAAAAAGGCAGATGCGAAATAGGTCTAAAATTTGATAAAAGTGATGGGTCTAGGTGAGGTTTTTTAAGAAGGGGCCTAACCAGAGCATGTTTAAATGCAGCAGGGACAATTCCTAGACGAAGGCAGGAGTTTAAAAATGTTAAAATACAGAAACCCACAGAATTAAAAACCTCTTTCAAGAACTTGGAGGGAAGAACGTCCAGTGGGCAATTAGTGAGCTTCATGTGTTGAACAACATCAGTGAGAGTGGCAAGGGACACTGGTTGAAAGTGTTCAAACACGACTGGAGCTACAGAGACAGCAGAGGAGTCAGGAGCAACAGAACTAGTGACCTGTCTGACTGAGGCCACTTTATCCTGGAAGAATTTTAGAAAGTTTTCACAGTTAGTGGCTGTGGCATCTGGTGAACAAGGTCGTTGGAGCACCAAACTCACAGATCCTGATCAGTATGATGCCCTGACTGGGTTCTGTGTGCTTTTTGTCCCTCTTCCATTCACGCTATGAATTATGGGTACTTGTCTTTTTTTTAATGGGGTCAGAGTTCCCCCCCCTAAACAGAGCCATAGGGACATGAAACTCAGAGTGTCATCGGCTTGAGGCCACAACCTAGCACAGAAAGTTTTGTGTCTCTACACTTTTACCCTAGGTTTTCTGGGTACAGTGAACCCTCGCTATAATGCGGTTCACCTTTCACGGTCTCACTGTTTCACGGATTTGAATCATGCATTGTGTTCTACATTCTGATTGGTTAAACAGTCTCTCCAATACAGTAGAAATTTATAAAAAAAAAACATTTATACAGTACTTTTATTTGTTAAACAAATGCTTGGGCCTGTAAAAAGGTTTTGTTCTTTGGTTTGAATGTATTATGGAGTATTTCATTGTATAATAATTGTAAAAAAAATACAGGTTACTACTTCACGTATTTCGCCTATCACGGGTTCTTTTTGGAATATAACTCCAGTGAAAAACTAGGGTTGACTGTACTTGTATTTTGAACAAAACAGGAGTAAAAACCTTTTCCTTTAACACTTTAAACAGGGTCAGATTGGAACCGGACCAATGCGTACAAATCATGCAAAGCCCCACAATAACATATCCAAAGACGGTCAGTCTGGACCTAGTAGAAAAAAGGTGTCCCCAGATACCCAATTTTTCTTTCAAAGTGGTCTGTGTGTCTTAGACACTTAGGGTACATTCACATCAGCCCAGTTTAGTCTGCTTTAATCGAACTCTATCTTGTTTTCCTAGAAAGTCCAGTTCATTTAGGGAAGTGTGAACGCGCCATGGAACTCTGTCACGGAACAAAAAGGCGAACTCTGGCCCGGGCTAAAACCTAGGTCTCGGTCCGGTAGAAGAGAACTTCAGCATGGTTTGAGTGCAGTGTGAATGTAAACAGACCAGGACCAGCTCCACAGGGCAAACAAACACACATTTCTCTGACCTTATATGGAGCCGTCAGCTGCCTTGTGTGGAAAAACAATATTCTCCATGGTCTTCTGTCTCATCTTCTGCTCATGCTAAGTCCATTTTTGGAAAATGACAAAATATAACTCCTAAAACTGCTAAAACTTGATGCCACTTCATTTTTGTTTTTATTTACAGAAGAAGAAGTGTCTTCAGAGGTTTTTGTGTCATTTCTTTCAGTAGTTCTAGGTGTAGCGCCCCCACAGGCGAGCAGGGGAATAGGTTGGTTAAACAGGTTGACTCGACTGCACAGTGTAGTGTGAATGCAAACACACCAGCTCAAATGTAAACAAAAGGTCATGAATATTGGTCCCGAACCGAGTCTACCGGACTATCGGGTGTGAAAACGACCATAGACTATCTTTTGGTTGAGTTTTCAGATCAAATGTCTTTCTAAAACTGTTTTGGTCAAATCTGATACCAGATTCTTATTAGGGGTCCCCCCAATATCCCCAGCTTCGATTTTGGGGTCAATACACCTAAAGATTAAAGACTTGTGGGTTATTTTCCCATGGTTCGATGAGGCGTTCTTTAACCTCCTAAAGAAGGATTTTGGTGCACCAATCTCACAGCTCCTGTTCTCCATGATGCCCTGACCGTGTTCTGTGAGTTTTGTGTACGTCCTGCATTTTCCCCAGGATTTATGGGTAATTGTTCATCATTAAGCGAGGTGTGGTGAATGCCCTTAGCAAGGTCACTGGACCACCAAACGCACAGAGTCTCTTTGGCATGGGCTAAGGATTGAGCACAGCAAATGTCATGCCTTCAACACATTCCAGTGATGACTTATGGGTAATAATTGGTGATTGGCTTCAGATGGCCATTGGAGCCCCTAAACATGCACGTACATGCACTAATTCGACATATGTTGTTTGTGGGCTCGAGACAAATCTGTCAGTGTTGGTCTTGTCTTTCTACGTGCTTCAGAAGCCGAGATCTGACTTTAACAAGCTCGTCCTTTCATCTTGATACAGCGGAGTGGGGGAGGGGAGAGTGGAAGCTGCCCAGACTAGCGCAGGTTTTCATATGAGAGTCAAGTTCTGCCATGTGAAACCCAAGTGTCAGTGAATAACGGACTCTTTAGCATTGTGTGTTGCATAGGAAGCACACACACAGATGAGGAAGGGCGTGTTGGATTCGTATTACTCAGATCTGTACAACTGTACCAGTTGCACCCTGATCCGATCATCTGACATGAAGCTACAAGCAGAAACGCACCCATCCATCATATATCTGAGCGGTCAAAAAAACAAAAAACAACATAACTTCCTTAAGGAATAAGCCAACCACTTCAAACTTTGTTCAAATGTAAAGCAAGTACCTATGAAAGGGTTTTCAAAGTTTCGTGCACGTACGTATATGGAAACGGGTACTACAGGCCCCGCCAATGTAACCACTTCCGGGCATTTTGTGGATTGCAAAAAGCACACACAGAGGTGAGACAGATCTTGCTTAACTCTCCATAATTAAATCTTTCCAACAGTATCTAGCTCATCTTTGTACGACCTTCCTACGCAAAGCAGTGGCCAAAAACGCACTTGTGCAACCTCTTAAGATGAGGCCTCAAAGAGAAAACATAGGCCTAAGTACAAAAAAATTCATAACTTCCTTTAGGAATGAGTTAATCACTTCAAGCTTTGTACACATATGAAGCAAGCATCTCTGAAGGGGTGTACAAAGTTTTGTACATGTACGTGCACGGAAACGGGTGCTACAGGCTCCGCAAATGTATTCACTTTTTGGCATTTTGCGGGTCGTACAAAGCACGCACAGAGCTGTGAATAGTCTTTCTGAACTCTGCAAAAATAGATCTTTCCAATGGTATCTGGCTCATTTTTGTAGGACCTTCTTATGCAAAGCTGTGACCCAAAATGCACTCATCCAACCTCTAAGAGCAGACTCAAAGAGGCCTAAGTATAAAAATATTTATGACTTCCTTCAGAAATTAGCCAGCTACTTCGAATTTTCAGGGTGTCATCAGCTGAGAGCCGCTCTCTAACACTGAAAATTTTGTATCCCTATCTCATTTCTTCTGGGAATTATGGGCCATCCATCACTTGTATTAATAAAGGCCTGACCTTTTGATTTTGGAGGGCCTGTTGACCCCTTTAAGAACCTCGCAAAGGGCTCAAACTCACAGGATCTGATCACCACATCACCCTGACCGTGTTCTGTCAGTTTGGTGTCCGTCCTCATTTTCCCTGGGGTTTATGGGTAATTGCTTCTTCTGCCAAATTGGGGTTTGGTTGGCCCACTAAGCAAAGTCTTTGGGGTGCCAAACTCACAGGTCCTGTTCAGCACATCACCCTGACCGTGTTCCGTGCATTTGGTGTCCGTCCTGCGTTTTGCCTAGGATTTATGGGTAATTGGTGGTGAGAGAACAGGGTGCTGGTTAACTACCTAAATGAGGTCGTTGGTGGACAAAACTCACAGG
>NC_056510.1:12085011-12091526 GCF_014905685.2 Nematolebias whitei | reverse complement strand
TTTACTAATTAAAAAGTGAGTGCGCAATTATTTTTCCACAGCTCTTACCTTAAAGAAAAGAAAAGGCACAAGTTGCAGATGTAGTGATGACGTGTTTTCACCGGAGAACATGTCTTGTCTATATTATTTTAACATGTGAAAAGTGCGTTTTTCACATAGAAATGCTATTTTGGACCATATCTTGTTCAAGTGTTAATGGGGGAGTGGTGGTGCAGAAGCTACACTCTAAAAAAAATGATTCATGGGGTTAGTACTTATAACTCAAATTCAAGAGCAGTTTCAGCATAAAGACATTACATTTGTTACAGACATAATGAGTCGATAATTTAACAAGTTGGTCTGCATTAAAATAAACAAAACAGTCAATAGAACTCAATAATAAGTGGATTTTGAACAGGATTTGTGCCTTAACTTAACATAGATGTGTATTCAGTTAGTGCAACTTAAAAATCTTGTAAGTGTCCGTTAAAACCTGAGGAAAGGCTGACCCGCCTGAACTTGTTCTGCTGAAGGACCATGCTTGTTAGAAGGAGTGGAGCAGAGCAAGAGAACTGCGGTTTGGAAAACTTTAAGACTTTGTGAGAACAATTATTCTTATTCACTTAACTTTCAACAGCTAATAATGATCAGAAACCAGTACAAGAAGTCGTTATGGACCCAAATGAATGCTTTTCCTTGGTTAGTGGTGGTAATATATTAAGCTAGTAACGTTAAACTTTTAGCTAATTGGTGTCGAAATTCAGCCATAACTTCAGTCTTTGTTAAGTTTGTTTTATGGTGACAGCCAAATGGTATCAGTTGACTCAGAATTTATTTAGCGGGAGTTTTAACTTTGCAATAATAAAACAATACACATTGTTGTAGTGGATGAAATTTGACCAAATTTCAAATTTGACATTGTCCCCTCATTGTCTCCAAATCTAGTTCCACTCTGAGAGAGACAGAGAGAGAGACACACACAGTGACAGAAAGAGAGAGAAATAGTATTTTAGTTTTTCTGCATGTCCTGAATGTATGGCAGGAATCGACAAAGAATTTATAAACCTTTGGATCTTTTAAGGCCGTGTATCCTTTGTAGATCTCACTAGCTCCCAGCTTGTCCCCTCAATTTATTGGGCTACATTACATTTATTTTGTTTCAGGTAATGTTTGAGTTTCACTCCTAATAAATAGATTTGCACAACTGTTTATAAAAATGCAACTATTTAGTCCAGAAGAAATAAAACGGCATCAAGGGGGAATGAAACCGTTTCACTCTGCAGCAGTCACTAATCTGCTTCTCACGAGAAGAGGAATTCCCCTGTGTGCACGTGTAGCCTATGGTAGTGCGTGTTGAGAACATCCAACTCAAGTAACGGGATCGGGTGTTGTTTCTTATCAAAGACTTGTCTGTCAAACCTGGTGGGAGGGATTAGAGCTGCTGACACAGCAGGTGGAGAAGAAGAAATACAATCCAGAGAGAGCTGACAGGTGAAAACATATAAACAAGAGTCAGATACTCACACAGGTCAACAGGTGGGTCACTGTGAATGTCGCAGATTTGTGAAAAGACTTCCTCCCTCCTCTTTTCTGCAGCTGCACGGCCGTAGAGTTGTTGCACAATCTTTTCATTTTCACATATTTTCCCATCAGTAACAAAGCAGGATTGTTAGCAGCAGTGAATGGGGAGTTTCATATCAGTCAACCATTCAGAGATATGGAAAAATATGAACAGCTCTGTGATGATCATTTGTATTAGTGCCAGCAGGATTCACCTGCCTTGTTTCATGGAACATCTAACCATTCTGATGCCTTTGGTTCAGAGTTGAAGGCGTTTCACCTCTATCAGTCACTATCAGTTTTATTTTATTTTATTTTTTATCATAATTTTACAACTAAAAATATCTTGCTTGCCACTTTGGCTTTTAGCACTCAAAGGGTGTATTGCAAATTACTTTCAACTACTACCATCCTAATAATTTGCTTAGTATTTTGTAATTTCACACACACACACACACACACACACACACAAAAAAAATCACATTAAGCCATCTTTTTGAAAAGATAGTTGGTTGACTCCAAGAGTTTTTGCATCAAACTCAATCTCTTGCCGCTCAAAGTATGTTTTAAAAATTATTGTCAGCTGCTACCACTTGCAATTTTACCTCAAAATACCCTCAAAACAACTGCATGGTTGCTCTTTGTGAATGCTAAGTTAGCTGCCTGTGGTGACTAGGGGTTGAACGACTACATGATTTTTAAACTCGACATTAACGTAATAAAACTCGAGTAGAACTCGAGTACTTGATGACATCATAGGATCTAAAGATACAAAAATAAATAAATAAATAAAACAGCAAAAAGGGTCATTATTTACAAAAAAAATAAAAATAAAAGACCAACAAAACATTGGGAGCATATATTACGCTCCTACCATTTATCATACTGCAAATAAGTCACAGGAAAAACTAAACTATTAGTTATTATTATTAAACTGCAAACGTGAAGAAACGTGCAGCACATCAAAAACGAAACAAAACAGTGGGGGTCCCACCCCGCACCATCGCCAGCTGTGGTGCGCATTGAGTTTAGTTTTAGAGATTAATATGTTTATAGATTTTTTTTTTATAGGTTTATAGATTAATATTGTCAGAGGAAGCTGGTTCTGGTTCGGTAGATTGGACCCGGTGTTACACCATACTCTGTGACCTGCAACAGTGCAACACCGCCCCCTACAGTCACAAAATAATGGTATAACACCGGTTCAACGCGCTCCAAACAGTCAGGAAGTTGTTAAATTTTCTGTTTTCTTACGGTAGTTGAACCAGAAGATTCATCTTTAGTGAAATATTTCCAGACTGTTGATGCATTTCTACCTGTTTGTCAAGACTGGACCTGCTCTGCTCCATCCGTCTGCTTGAAGGAATCCATTTTGTAACCCGCACCGGTGTTATTTAATAGTCAACAATGGTGTACCACAAGGCTCAGTCTTAGGACCCACCCTCTTTACAATCTACATAGGTAATGTAGGTCAGAGATGATGCATCCTTACATTTCTATGCTGATGACAGTTGTTTATTGTCGAGTTAAAACAGTTGCTAAAGCTTTTCAGCTTTAGCAATCCACCTTTGACATCATCCAGTTCCAACTCAAACTTGTCCTAAATGCCGATAAAACCAAAGGGATGTTTTTGTCAAACAGAAAGTCAGTCCCAGCAGTTCTTCCTCTGATTTTATCCTCAAGTGGTGTCCCCCATTGAGTTTGTTGATTCCTATAAATATTTGGGTATCTTGGTCAACTCAAATCTCTCTTTTTTTCCCAAGAGGAAAACCTAGTAAAGAAACTGAAAGTTAAACTGGGTTTCTTTTTCATAAACAGATCCTGTCTAACCCTGAATGCTAGGAAATGCCTTGTATTTGTGACTTTCCTTCCCTCCACTGATTACGGTGATATTATTTACATGAACGGACTCCTGGCAAGGACCAATGCAGAAATGTTCTTGTTTCTTGTTTTTAGTTTTCTACATTCACCTTATAATCTAGCTGTTTTTTGCTACTTCTTTTTGCCATCTTATTTTAATTTGTAAAAATAAATAAAAAATTATCTGTATGCCTCTTTTATGATTGTCTATTGTTGTCGTTGTCACCATTCTTTGTTGAAATCAGGTCTGTCTTGTAAATGAGTCCTTGAGGCTCAATGGGTTTAACCTGTATAAATAAAGTTTGAATGAAAAAAATATTTACTGTGCCTTCCATACTGCTAAAAGGAAGGAGGTCATTAATATAACAGTCTGACATGATAAACAACGTATGCGACTGGGAGGTATCCTCAGAGGAAACTATGTCAGACCACCGACAAAATCAGTTTAAGCTGAGGATGGGGAGATACCACACACAGTCACTTAATATATATACTGATTGAACTCTGTTTATCAGCATTATATTTCAGTTTATCGGAGGGTGAAATGCAAGTATTAAAACAGTGTGGTGGTGGTGGGGGGGGGGGGGGGGCTCATAGAGGCACCTGTAATGATCAAACTCCAAGTTGGGGTAAGTTGGGAACAATGGCTATCCTTTAAAAGTTGGTCCCCACTCCCACTGGACTTCCTTTGCCAGACAGTTTTCTCTTCCTGTTTTTGCTTGCTGTGCATTTTTATTTTTCTTAAAATCTTGTCCCCATAAATAACAACAATGTCCTCAACGTTAGGATGCAGGGTCTCATGAGGTTATAGGATTTTGTTTTTTCTTACTTATAAATATGAATTTAGGAGAAGACAAGCTTCAGTGAGTTAAATAGTGATGGTGCTTTTTTTGAAACTATTATAGCCTTACAAAGGAAATAAAGGAACAGTTTGGGATAATGCTATAGTCAAATCTATATAGTTTAGTATTGTGTTTTTTTTGTTATTTATTTCCACTTTTTGACACCTATATTACTGGATACTCAGGGAATTCTGATTTATGCAAATTACATCTTAAAAGTGACACAAATCCCAACTTAAAAAAATAGCACACATCTCACAGCCAAATGTTTCTTCTCTTTGGATCTCCATTAAACTTTGTTCAGATTTAAATAAAGATTTTAAGGAGTAAAAAGCAGGTCTCTCTACTGTAATGCATTGCTTCCTATGCATTTCTTTAATAGGCACCAGTGACCAATTTAAACTTTTCTTCAAAGTTTTGTCATTCAGTCATGTGCTAGTTTTTGTTAGAAATTAATATCTTTGGTGATTTTTTTTCATTAAAATGTTTTATTTTTTATTTTTATTATTGTTGAAGCCTTTATTTTATTTAATTTTATAAATAAAATTTCCCTTTGGACTACCAGAAAGATGTATAGTCTGCAAAATGCAGGCAGTAAATGCAGAATGCATACACTAGAAATTTTATTTAAATTCAAAACACTACCATAATAAGCCAGTAGAGGGTGCTCCTGTCCACCTGTTTATTCAAAGCAACGTTTTACCCATATTTGTAAATGTGTGTGTGAACTTAAGTGTGTAAATGAACACAAATACACAATGCCTTGTCCCCGCCTAATAAAAAACAATTTATGAAAGTCCCCATCTCGATAAAACCACAACAGCCAGCAATCACACGCCCTCACTGTTCGCACATGCTCTGTACTTGTCATCATCCCCTGCCTTTGATGACATACCGTCTAGTCCTACCAACCCCTCTTTGTTTTCAGTGATCAGCCCTTCCCCTGCTCTTTGTTGTCTCAAGTCTAGCATTTCCTCTGGTGTTCTCCTTATTGTCTAATAGAAAAACTCTAAATATCCAGGAAAAATAGTTTCCAAAATGAGATCAGCAACAGAAGAAAAGAGATTTCGCCTATACAGACCAAAGTATTTATTCATTTTAAAATATTTATTTCAGTCTGAAATGTGGTATTTTAAAAATGAATAAATAACACAAGTGAAGAAGTAGAGAGTGATGCATGTGTATTTAAAAATGTCCACTTTTGGCTTCATGTTCACCCATAATGTAAATTAGATGCTAAACTGGGTAGGTTAAATGTTTTTTCACTCAGGCAAAATGTTACACAGTTAAGGTCGCACGCAAGTTCAGATTCAATCAGTTCCTCAGCTGGAAAGGACTCCAAAGATGTTTACACAGTCGGGAGAGTTGGGCTCCACAGGAGCAGAGCGACGAGGCTTTGAAGCTCAATAGGAGCTACTGAAAGAGATCAAGAGGAGAACAAAGAGACACAACACTTGGACAGAGACAGAGAGTGAAATGATGATGGCCTGCTTGGAGAAACCTTGGACTGTGCCTCTTAGAGGAATCACAGAATATGGGTAACAGATGTTTTATTGTTTATTTCTTAGGCCTTCTCATGCCCAAAGGACAGAGAGTTGAAGATCAATGTTTTTAGGGGGATTTTGTGTGTAAGACAAACTATAAAATGTACTTTAGTTATTGTTTGAACACTGACTTAGTATTCACACTGTTGCTTTCCTGTTCTTGATTATTCTGTGATAGTGATTTTACTTTTCAAACTAGTTACGTATGCGTACTTGATACCATTTTCCTCATTCATATAAAAAAACCCTGATCTTTGCTGAAGACGAATGCTGTGACTTTTGTTTTGAGTAACTTTTATCCATGAAAATTTTATTTAATTTTCAAATTATTCACAGAAAACCCCTAAAATTCTCCATACATAAACAAAAATAAAAATAAACAGTATATAAGGATCTAAGATATACACTAAACACTAATAATATAAAAAAAACAAAACAAAACATGGTTTAACAACAGCAGCCCGAACATGAGTCTGTGGTGAGCAGATAGGTACGAATGCACGAGCTAATCAGCAACATGAGATCAGCAGCATAGATAATCAGCAGCACAGATAAATCACACATCACCAATGAAAGTGGCATTATAGTGATTTTTTCCCCACCTGACAGTGATTATCCTGGTTTGAGCTAACCTTTTGATACTTTTAACGATATCTATCTATCTATCTATCTATCTATCTATCTATCTATCTATCTATCTATCTATCTATCTATCTATCTATCTATCTAT
>NC_056510.1:12084268-12085001 GCF_014905685.2 Nematolebias whitei | reverse complement strand
TATCTATCTATCTATCTATCTATCTATCTATCTATCTATCTATCTATATATATATACAGTTATTTTGATATATATCACTTGGATTTTGTACAATATAATATTGAAATTAAAACAAAAAAAGGTGTCAAAGTACTGGTTCAAAACCATTCACAAATGAACAAACACACACCTCTGTGAAAATTCAAAGTAAAGCCAAACTAACAGAAAACTTCCCACTGCAAGCAGACTCTTTTCATTACCTCTCTTCTTGCCTAGAGCTGTTGTGCTTTCTCTGAGCCGAGATCAGGGAGAGCTCCACCGTGCTGCGGCTGCAGGCCAGCTGGCTCAAACATCCAACTGGTGGCTATCTGACTTCCTATTCCTCACATTGACTTAGAAATTGTGCACAATACAAATACACGTGTTTTGAAATGTATCACTGAAAAACAATTTTCCAGTTTAATTATTATTGTGTGGCTCATCAGTGCTATTGAAAAACCTCACTGTTCATTAAAAACATGCTCGCCTGTATTATATGTTTTATATGTTTGGAAGTCGTAATGTAATCTGTCCAGATCCAAGCTGTACCTACAGAACTGACCTACATGACCCCACAACAGCAGCTCTTACCTGGATGTCTTGAAAGAAAGAACAACAAGAAAAACATGTCTGATTAGCTGCAAATTGTTCAAAGAGAAGCAATCCTTGCAAACATTTTGAAGACATGTTTTATTATATATATATATATATATAT
>NC_056510.1:12074550-12084168 GCF_014905685.2 Nematolebias whitei | reverse complement strand
ATATAAAGCTGTTTTTTTCACTTATTGCAGGGATTCAGGGTCCGGATCCCACACAATAAACAAAGGACTACTGTATATAAATTCAGTAAGTTTTACTCAGGACTAAAAACATCAAAATGGGGAGAGTGGTGGCGCAGAGGTTAGAGAAGGTGGGCCTGTGATTGGAAGATCGCCGGTTCATGCCCCGGTACCGACAACATCAAAAAAAAATGTGGGTGGGGTAGGTGAAGCACCCACATTTGCCCCCACCCTCATTCGCCCCACCCTGGGCCCATGAGCAAGGCCCTTAACCCCCATCTGCTCCCTAAACAGGTCTTTCTTGAAAATTAGTTCTCGTGGCTCAATGAGACTACCTGTATAAATAAAGGGTAAATTAAAATAAAATAAAGTATATATATATATATATATAACAAATACATAATTTACTACCTTACGTCTCCCCTGCATGTCTGCCTATCATGACAAGTAGTTTCTTCACATTCTAAACTTGGTCCTTAGGATTTAAATAAGTAAAGAGTAAAGGTAGTTTCTTTCTGACTGACATTTTGCAGCAGCTTTAAGTAGTTTTGTTCTTAAGAAATTCCTTTGGTGTCCCTTTGAGTATTCTATAATATGTATTAACAATAATTTATGAATAATATGTTGGCACACGAAGTATGTAGAGAAACAAGGCAATAAGCCAAGCCCAAAATGTAAAAGTTAGATTGATATGTAGCATTGATCAAAACCTTCAACAACTCAGTTTAAAAACAAAATATCACTGGAAGATAACCTTTTTTTCATTATGTTATTTTGTATTCTTAAAAAAAAATGTATATAACCTGCTTGACTGGCTTTATCTCAGCAGCCCATCAGCTTTTTGAAATCCTTAACACCACATCCCCCTCCTCCCACCACTACCACTACCGGTACTTGCTTCCATGCCTTAGAAAATGTTCATGCACCTGTGCATGTGTTAACAGCTGGCCAACATATAATTATTTAATTCTGAGATGAGCAGCTAAGACTATGTCTTTTTCTGCAGTTCAGAGAGTCATCTCAGAGTAGCCGACTTGATACACAGCCCTGCTCACGCTCGGCCATTAATAATTATTGTGCACTGCAGATGTCACTGCCAAAACCATAAAGTCCTAATTATACCTAATAACTCACACCAATCGGGAACCTGAGCTGAATGTTAATATTTCAGTTTTGTTGCCTTATTTGTTTACTTTTTTCGCTGTGATATACAGCATGATAGTCACCATCTCATCATAATTTATAAAGCCTAATTCAACCTATAATACCGCTCTGTTTCTCCATTAAAGGAAATCTATGTCACGCAAGTGGGTAAATAATAATACCCAAGTGCATTCATGCCACAAACAATTCCAAAGTGAAGGACAAATGGAGGTTTAGCTGATTGCATCTGGAATATCCACAAGACAACAAAGCATTATTTAACTTGTTTACATAATTATATGGCACTGGTGATAATTTCACAGAGCTGTGTTAGACTGCACTTTTGTTGTTATTAGCAAAAAAATACATTTAAGTACATTTAAAAAAATCACCTTGTAAAACCTGAAACTGTAGAGTGACATTTCACTTTACAAAAACTAACTCTTTATAGGCATCTTATTTGAATTAAATGTTTTAGTCAATCAATATTTAAATCTTAACTGAAGCATAAATATATATATATATATATATATATATATGATTTGTATCAAAAATATTTGTTTTATATGTTTTCTCTTTAAGGCCATAGTAGGAATGGCAATTTTGATTCATATTGTTCAGCTGATTAGTTTAAGGTCAGTGACCATTACCATGCCATTTTTTTATTTTTATTTTAACTGTACCAGATATTATTAGATAGCATTATTTAACATGTTCAATGTTAATGTTGTCAAGCAATATGCATAAATATATACCAGTGACCCATGTGACCCAAAAAGGAAGAAGTGGGTAAAGATAATGTATTAATTTATAGCTTTGGTTATCAGCAATGTATTCAAGAGCAGTTTCCAATGGAGGGGATAACTACCTTTGGTGATAATTCTAGAAGTATGTAGAACATACAACATATAAAACAATTTGACAGAAATGGGAATGTTCAGACACCATATTACGAGATCTGTAAACTACATCTGTAAGACACAAGTGCTCAAAAAAAATATTGATCCACTATTTTTAAGACACCAAAAGTGTGCCAAGACAAGATGTGTCCTAGCAGGGTGGACTTGGTAACAAGTAAGAAACATCTCTGACATGCTGCCAGTTCATCACAGGCCAACAGGAAGGAAGCAAGCATACTTATCTAGTTTTGTTTATAGCCTAAAAGTATTTGGATTGGATATTGTAAAACCTGAATCCCAGTAAAGATGGCAGCAGTAAACACTACACATTGAAACTGTTATTTTTTGGAAAGCAAGCACAGTTCTAGATCGTCTAGAATTGTGCCGCTCGGGGTGGCTGCATGTTGGAGCAGATCTGTTACTTTCATTCAGAGTTATTGCTTTTGAAAACTTTAATTCCTCTGTTTCTGGATGTAAATTACTTTTTTTTGTCATATGATTACTTCCTCTGTTATCAGATGCTATGCATCTAGAAGGATTTTTACTTAAACCTTTTTACTTTTGGGCAATTGTTATGATGCGTAACCATGGCAACAAGTTGTTTTTCAACAACCAGGAGCAGCTGATTAACATCTCAAAAGCTCAAATACCTCAACCACAGCCACAAATCCCAAATGAGTTGAAAAGGAGGTGCAGTGGATGAATTCCTGTCAACCTGGTGGCAGTGATCGAGTACTTGACCGCCAAGATCATGGAGCTGATGGAAAACTTGGCTCATGACAACGGGAGGACTGCAATCACACCCCGGCACCTTCAGCTGTCTGTCCGTGGTGATGAGGAGCTTTCGGGCAGTCCTGCTGCCAGGAGGACTGAGAAGACTGCCAGATCTAACAGCAAGCTGGATCCAGGTGGATGAATCGTTTCTGTAGCCAGATTATTCGAAGTTGCTGCAGGATCTTTCCAGCCCACAGCTATCATCATCTATAACTTTTGAATGGGACCAGGATGATGAACTACGACAACACTAATTTCCCTATGGGATTAATACAATATTTTTGAATTTGAATTTCCCAAAATAATCAACACTTAGAGTCAATATTATCTAAATAATAGCACATATGTATTAGCACAGTTGTTTTTTTTTTCAGCAAACATACACAATTTCAATATTCAGTTCATACTAAAAAGACAGATATATACCTTTCTTATGTTTATGATCAAAATGTCAGCAAATATGGTCTTTCAAATAATCACAGTAAATATTTGGAACCATTTACACATAGCTTTTTAATGGGACATCATGTTAGTTTTAGTTAGTGTGATGAAGAAGAGTCCACCCTTACACAGATGCATAATGGTGTAAATGTATGACGGTTTTAGTGAAGAATGAATGGAATGAGCGACTTACAAACATGATCGGTTTCATCTGAGTCATCGGGGCAGTCGGGCTCACCATCACAGAGCCAGGCTTCCGGTATGCAGGTTTGCTGGTCGTGACAATGAAACTCCCCTACGTCACACAAGATGGATTCTATATGGCATGAGGAGAGGGGTGGAGAAAAGCAGAGAAGTTTCACTATGAGGTGATGGAACTGTGCTGAAATAGGTTTAAATGAAAAAAAAAAATAATAATAATAATAAAATATATGTACACAGGCTTGTGCGTAAAATATATATTTTTCACATACCGTAATTTCCGCACTATAAGCCGTTACTTTCTCCACACAATTTGGACCCCACAGCTTGTACAATGCTGCGGCTAATTTACGGATTTTTTTTTTTTTTGACGGGCTAACAAGCTTCATTCCGCCAAAACATTTAGGCTTGCCACACCCGGGTGCTCACATAGATGCCCGATACACATCTATCTTGGGGGGTGGGTCCTCGTGACTCAATGAGACTACCCGTATAAATATAGGTTAAAAATAATTTGAGCCAAACAGGCCACGGTGGACCAATGAAATGGGGAGGGAAGCAGAGACTGGGGGGCTCCCCTGCATGTGTAGAGCAAATTTTGCTCGGCTGCTAGTGGATCCTGACAGCAGATCAGGAGGAGAGCGCAAGCTTGCACAAGAGGAATATTTAGATAGCAATCAATGGCTTCCTGGTAGGCTACTGTATTTTTTTTTTTTTTTTTTTATTAGCCGTGTTACAGACACTGTTCAGAAAAAAAAAGTAAAACATTGTGTATATTACCGTTTAAAAAGTTTAATAACTATTGTTGTGTAAACATCTCATGTTACAACGTGGACACCCGTGGCTTATAGACAAGTGTGGCCTATATATGTAAAAAACATATATAATTGTTTTCATTTAGTGGGCGTGGCTTATATTCAGGTGCGCTCAATAGTCCGGAAATTACGGTACTTTGTTTAAACGCTATGCAGCAACTGATCTTGGTGAAAAAACACTGTTGAGACTAAAATTATTAAAACGCATGGATAAAACAAACAAATACTTTTCTTGAGATTGTCTATATGTGTTTAAAAGTGTTTAGAAAATAAATAAGACCACACAGTTATCCCCCCCTCCCCCCACACACACATCCCCGAAAAAAAGCATTGCTCAGACCATTGTGTTTTTGGCAGCTGCTCTCCTCTAACAAAGTGACATGACGTCCTCTGCGACTCTGCAAACTATTACAAAGCATTTTGGCAAGTTTGTTCTTATCTTGGAGCCTCCTTGGTGCTGTTCTTTTATTTGAGAAAAGAGTGAGTTCAGTGAAAGCCCAGTCAACTAAAAAGTCATCATAGCTTTTCGATATAGAAAGCATCCATCAGAGGCTTGACATGTTTCCTGCCGGTAGCTGTCAGAAAATCAGCTCACTCGCTCTGCAGAATGACACAAGCGTTTGTGAAAGATTCAAAACTACAATGTGACCTGCCTCTACTTCTCTTCAGCGCAGAGCAAAAACGGTAATTTGTTTCTAAGCTTAACCCACAGACAATCGGACACGCTCAGAGTTCCTCCGCCTACTCACTCTTGCCATCTCCATTTTTTTTTTTTTTTTTTTTTTCCTGACTGTGTTCCTAACCCATTAGTAGTGGGAGGGGAGCAAGTGGGAGATCAGGTCTGTAGCATCTGAACAGTGGGAGTGATAATTCAACGCACCATTGCGCCCTGCCCCAGCACCCTCCAGCAAATTCACTACCCAGGGACAAATCTGAAAAGGTCAAACATCTCATCCGTTTCCCTCTTCTATTCCCACTGATGCAATATAGCTGATATGTAACAATTTAAATCAAGGTCCCCTTTGATATATGCAGACCTTCTTTCGCCAAGCTCTTTAAAGTCCACACAACAACCACTTAAAGGAAAATGCTCATCATAGCACAAAACACAAGGAATAAGCTCACCATTATTATTATTACTATGCTTCAACACAGTTTAAAAGAAGGAAAATGTGTACTGCAATTGTTTTGGCTTTGTGGAAATATAAAATTGTTTTATTTTTATTTTTTCTCATTGCAAGCTTCTGAGCTTCTTTTAAGCAGGCAAATCCACATAATACATGCATATTAAATATCAATATAAAACAAAGTGTAGAACATGTCAAAGTGCAAATTATTTTACCACATGCCTAAAGAAATGTGCTAAGATTACTGCAAATGTCAATAAAAAAAACTAAAACAATGTTTCATATTTAATTTTACAATAAATAACACATTTTGTTTTTTGTTTGTTTTTTTACTTCTAGAACAATATAAGCACTGAACAAATGAACCATGACAACTTCAGGATTCACACATAATAGCACAGTATTAATAAGCACACGTTGTGCTTGCTGTTGGCAGAGACACACTCAGATTGATGAAGTTTCTCAAGGGCTGCCTCCTCCATCTTTAAAGTTGAATTGATTACCTTTGAGTAGAAGAAAGCCAGTAACAGAAGGGCCTTTTCCTCAAGTACTGAAGGAAGCTGAGCAAATATGTTCCTGCCCCTCAAAGGAGCCTAGTCACCAACGGATGTTTTACATCCATCTATGTTTTTTTCATCTTCAAAGCTACGGGGCTAAATAAGAGCTGAGCAAATGACCTCTTGTGTCATTTCATCTTTTCGTTGAGCATTTTCCACACAAGCTCTCTTTGACAGGCTTTACAGTCCCTGCAGCTGTTGGTAGACAACAGGGGGACAAATAACCAGCTGAGGGAAAGTAACAGTTTAGTTGTATTTGCATTAGAAAGAGACATGAAGGTATGACAGAGCGTTATTTATTTTAGAAATAATTCCATAAAACAAAATGGAGAAAAAAAAAAAAAAATCTTTCAAGTGTGGATTTTTAAAAGGAAGAAAAAAAGGCCTGTAGTCATTCTTTGTAAGTGGAAAAACACCCAAACTGGTTTCATTTCCATAACAGTGGGGAAACATATAGTAGGCACTCAGCTGGGCACATTATCATGAGCACCATGCCTGACACCCAGCAGCCACCATCGGCACAACACTGTGGCTCATTAAAGCTACCGAGTCTTTGAAAGGTGCCAGATTTTCAGAGGAACAAAGAGTTATTTGGAGGCAGCAGCAAAACCTGCCAATGTTTTTTGCAGCATATATTTTTATCAAGGTCTTCATTGAGATGAGGCAATAATTGTATAGTGTTGAGCTTTGCACAAAACATGTGTGATATACTGTAAAGTGAACATGCAAACAACACAGCTAATTTCCTCATGCTGCATTTTGCAGCGAGAAATCCACTGTCCCATTTGCTCAGTGTGATTAAAGTGTGAATTACATGAGAGCTTAGGTCTTCATTTAGCTTGCTGAACAACAATATGCTACAATAAGGTATAAACTACACACCCTAAAACCTCACAATCTTCTGTATTGCAACAGGGCACATTTCACAGCATAGTACTTGGGATAAGTCTTAATCCAAGAGTCTATTCAAACAAAACCAGGATTTTAAAAGCAGCAGTGCAGTGCATAGTTCAAAAAGGTGCCCTGAACTTCAGCTTAGGCGTACAGCTCAAAACAATATTTAGGTCTGAGAATGTTCTCAATGAGATTCTGCTCACCCATCTTGTCTAACACAAAACAAAGAAGAGTGTAAAGACGAAGAAAGCAACATAAGAGAAAACACAAAGTGTCATCAAACCATTATGTCCAGGCGGTTTTATTCATTCAATCTATATTTATGCAGGTTAGTCCCATTGAGCCATGGGGACTCATTTACAAGAGAGACGTGATTTTAACAAAGTCTGATGACAATAGTAGACAACAAAGAGAGCAGTAGACAATCATAAAAGAAAGCATATAAATTGAGAAGACAGTTAGGTTGTAAAGCGATGTAAAAAACTGTAACATTTCTGCATTGGTTTTTCCCATGAACTTTGAAGATGTTTGAAACCATTTAGAGGTCAAGATCAAAAGCTTGAGATATGTTTGCAAGATATTCCAGTCAACAGGAGTGGAGTAGAAGAAGGCCCTGTTGCCTAGTTCAGTTTGCACTGAGGAGACACTGCATGTAATAATGTCCTGAAAGCGCACGCTGTAGCTGCACTCACACAGTGACAAGTAGGAGGAGATGTTTTAAGGCAACAGACCAAGAAGTGATTTAAATATGAAAATGTACCAGTGAGAGAGTCTTCGTGAAGTTAATGATGACCAATTAACCAGTGAATACAGGGTGCAATGGTGGGCACGGTAGTTACTGCCAGTTATGGAGTTTATTTAGTTTCTTAGTTTAGTTTATTGGAGCATCTCCAAAACAGGAAGGCTTGAAAAGCCAGCAGTTAGGCATACACATAGATTGTAATGTGTACAAGTGAGAACCTAATTAAACTAAATTGGGCCTTGAACTTTCTCTGTACATCTGCAAACACCTGTTGTGATACTAGATGGTAATAGTCTCAAAGTGACCATCAACATATTGAAACATTTCATGTACTTTAGGTGTCATAATATGTTGGGTCCTCAGTCTCTCTCCTTCCTACTGAACAAGTATACATTTACAAGTCTACACTCAGTTTGAACCCACAGCCATGACAATCTACAACTCACTGCTATCTTTAAATTGTTTCAAATTGGTGTTCTGTCCAGTCACAGTCCAAATGAATTATAGAAAGCATAAGGTCTTCAGCCAGACTAAGCAGGTTATTAAGTGCATGATGTGGTTTCTTATATCTAATCTGAGAAAAAGTCCAATCTACTGTGACACATCTCAGTGATACTTTAAGCATGTAAGTTAAATCCTTGTCGCAAGAGCTTCCAGACAAGTGACATGTGCCTTGTGCTGTTTGGTCCTAAATGCCTTCCACGTCAGCTCTGATCAGCAAATGAAGAGAAGAGAGCACCGTGACTCAGCTCACTGATGAGTGACTGATGAATGTCACAACACTTCTGGATGGAAGCCCAAAACTATATGCAAAGGTTTATTCTGCATGTCTTTAATCAAGATTCTATGTTTTTCTTAAACAAAAAATAAAGATATATAGTGCATCGTTAAATTAAAGAACTGTCTGTGACAAAACTAGTAAATAATGAAACACTAGGAGACAGAAGTAATTGTGTTGACAGAAAGCAGAGAACAACTCGACCAGTTTCTGGTTGCACCTATCGCCCGACCCCTGGCAATGCTGAATAAGTTTGCATTTAAGCCATAAAATGGGTGAAAAATCAGTGGTGTTAGGCTTTAGGGCCTTCATTAGACGCCGGTCGACCTTCGCTGCAGAGTGAGGTCACACGTTTTTTGTTTTTCTACAGCAGCAGGGGCATGCCAACCAATTATGAAAAGGGAGCTCCATATGAAAAGTTTCAGAAGACAAACACACACTGGCCTCCTGCTCCTTGGCATAAATCCCTGGACCAGTGAACAATGAATGATTTATGAGACTGGTAAGAAGTTTGTGATTTCCTTTTATTCTGCATGTAAAGGATGGCATTACTGCATATTACAACAACAAAAATAAGCAAACTTTTTTTTTCTTTTAATCAATGAGGTTTATATTAATGAGGGATTAGGCAATAACTTGAAAGAGAAAAATATGTTCAAATATTTTTGGAAGCATTATCATTGATTCTTCTGTTGATTCTCTTAAACTTGAGGACATTTTTTTAATGTTTCCTTTCCTTGTTGAATTTCATCTAAAATGTCTTAACTGTGACTAAAATATGTCACTTGCATTCAGTGCTTGGCTGGTTCCTTCTGTTTCTAACTCTGCATCTCATTATTTTGTGTCGCCTCTCAGGGAAAAATGCATCTGAGAGTGTAAATGTCCCTGTGTTCAAGCAGACCAGCTGTGAACGCTCTAAACTCCTAACAACAAATAAAACCTATAAATAAAGAGGCTTTTTTGTTTGTTTGTTTGATCCTGGACCTGCTGGTTTCCTATTGTACCAGGTGAACTGCCTCAAAGTATCTGGAGCTTGGACGTGTGATTACAAAAAGTGTAGTATTGTTGGTACATATATTTGCTCATATAAAAGTTTTCCCCTCCATATTTGGATAATCTTATAGTGAGGACAGTAGTACCTTGTTTTTTGCATGGGATCCATACACTGAAGTGCTGTGACAAGTAAAAAAAAAAACACAAAGTAGGAATAGTAGTACAAGTAGTAGTTT
>NC_056510.1:12065868-12074450 GCF_014905685.2 Nematolebias whitei | reverse complement strand
CGGTATATATATCCTGTTGTCAAACAATGCATGTGAATGTGGCCAGTACAACACTTGGAGAAAAAGGCTCATGTTTAGGAAGCTGAAGCGTTGAAGTTGTGTGCACATCTGTGGCTGATCTAATGGTCACCACAGTCTAAAATAAGAGCATCTTCATTCCACCCAAGCTCTCTGACAGCTTATGGGGAAGCACAGGGAGTGTGTAATGGCTGGAGCGTGAGAGTCCAGGGATCTTGCAGCTCGACTTAAGTCAACACTGAGGCTCATCACAAACATCATTACTTTCTCTTGGCTTGTCCTTTTCCCTCTTCAGTGGCCCAGGTCTGATAGCTGTGTACAAAAGACGGGGGCAAAGAGAAGGATGGCCTAGTTTGATAAAGAATAATCGACTCAATGGTTGCTATTTACTGGGAAGGAGCTTGTCTGCTGCTCCACATCCAGAGGATAAAGCTTTTAAGGCATCTTGTGGAGTAAAGTTTGTTACCACCTCTGTTGTTGTGACTCACATGGCTGATTCAAGAGCTTCCACTGATTATTCACACATACAGTGATTGTCATCAGGGTGGATCAGGCCACTGCAGGGGGTGCACCAGGCAAATTCAGCTGAAGCAGAGCAAGCAATAAGAGATGAGCGCTGTGACAGAAGTCCTCATGGGAGCACCAAAGTTACATCACAACACTTTGGCTGTGACAAACCACACTGATAACTTGCAAATGGAATGAAAGTTTGCATCTCCAGAATGTTTTTAACAAGTCTCCTTGGAGCGCAGCGTAATGACTGTGAATCTGGAATGCCGGCGCGCTGCATGTGTTGGGTCTGCACGCAGCCCTCAGCGTTCTTTTACCCGTTTATGCAGCAGCGACTCTGGGGAGCCACACAGACTGTGTGAAGACACACACAAAAAAAAAGCTGCTACAAAACTGTTTGTTTTGGAAAGAATGGCAGCGCTGGCAGAAAGAATATACTCAAAATTTAATGGCTGTATTTTTTTTTATCTTCTTCACTCTTACATGATAGTTTTTATTTTTATGCATTTTTAAAGATGCATTCAGTGAAACTTTACCAAGGACATATTAGGAGAAACAACAATCTCAGTTATTGTTTCATTCAGTTAAAATTTTTTGTATCAAACTATCAAATATGATGCAATCAGAGATTTTTTTTCCTTCAGTTTTCTTCAAAACTCATAACATTTATTAAGACATATATCTAATAACCAAGCTCTGCTGCAAAAGTCCAACAAACTGCGCGTCATTGATGCACAATGACAGAAGATGAGCACAACAGGGTGTGTACATGTCATTTTTGTTTTTATCATCACCTGCTGCTAAAGGTGAAGAGGCAATATTTATTTTGCCAAACAGAGTAACTTTGAATCAACTTGATACAAGACGACCCTAGAAAAGCAAACAGTTATATTTTAGATGCCCAACATGAGCACTAACATATGCATGAACTTTGTTTAAAACATTGCCATTAGCTGCTTGAAGACAACTCTTTCTCTCTGTTAGCAAAATACCCTCCGAACTGCAAGATGTATGTTAATGAATCTTTCAGGAAATAATCACAAAATGTATATCTACAACTTATTTACTTCTTTAGTTCAAGCTCAGGTATCTATTGTCATTGACATAACATGTGGTACATGAGGTGGAACGAAACTGTGTACTCAAGGTTCCAGTTATACTCCAAAAGTATAAAGTATAAAAGAAGCAGTATAAAAGGATCTAAGTCATTTATATGCTAAACGATTATTAAATGATAAAGACCTAAGACACGTCAATCGAGATCTACCGATCGATTGCAAAAGCATTATGAGTAGATCGCATGGCATAAAAAAAATAAAAAAAATAGACATCAGTCTATCATCTATCCTCACTATGAGATGTGTTACTTGATTGACATACAGGGCAGCCAGTCATAGCTCTCATTTTGTCAAACCAGGTCTCAGAGTGGAGATTTTTTGGGGAAACATTTATATTTATCCATATATACCCCCCCACCCCCACCCCGTGACATTCTCCGTGTGTGAAGTCGCACATGCGCACCACAGGTGGCTGCAGTCAAAAGTTGTTTTCTGCACTAACAACAGTTATAATAAATGGCAGAGAGCAGAGTGGTTTTTGTGCTATTTGCCCTTTTTCAGCATGTAGGAGCAAAACACATAAAATACAGTTACAAAGAGACGTTAGTGTATTCATCAGTTTGGACATATGTGATCATGCAGACGCTGCATGCACAGTGAATGCAGCTGAGCCGGCATCAGGGTTGCCAGATAAATTTAAAGTGTCTTAATTACCCCCTCCTTTTCTGTGCACATGTTCAACAAACAACACATACCTCATCTTAGAACATCTTTACTCAGCACATACCACAGTTTAGGTCAAAATACTATAATTTTAAAGCCACAGTACTATAGTTCATAATTTCTCATTAGGCAATCCGACTGACAAGAAAACTACAGCGTTTTTCATGTAAACCCGCTCTTTTTTTGTTTATTACCCCCCCCAAAACATTGAAAAAACACTAACGTTTCCAAAGGTTGTTCTTGTGTACATGGGGACTTATAGGGTAGATCACTTTAACTTGGTCATTTTAAAAGTAGCTCTCATGTTGAAAAAGTTGAGGCAACCCTGACCTAAGATATACGATAAACACTAATAATGTAAAAATAATACAGTATATTAAACAGCAGCCCGAACATGAGTCTGTAGTAGATTAGTATGAATGAATACAGCAGCATGAGATCATCAGCAGCATAAGATCAGCAGCATGGATAATCAGCAGCACAGATAAATTACATATCACAGATTAAAGTGGCATTACAGTGATTTTTTTTTTCCTTATAGTTTTCCTTATATTATATTTCCTGGTTAGGGATTTAATGGTCTAACAGCTTCAGGGTAGAAGCTGTTCTTGAGTCTAATGGTTCTACACTTAATGCTCCACAACCTTCTACTTGAGGGGAGCAAGGAAAAAAGTGTGTGCGCTGGGTGAGTGAGGTCCTTCATGATACAGGTGGCCCTTTTCCTGCATCTGGAGGTGTACATGTCTGTGATGGTGGAGTGGCTGACTCCAACAGTTTTCTGTGCAGCCTTCACTACTCTCTGCAGCGCTTCCTGCAGCTGTGCAAAAACTAATCCAATTAAGGATGGCCTCCAAAGTCAGCTTAACTGAAGAACAAAAAAATGGCTATAATTCAGTCAATTTTACAGGTACTGTGCTAAACTATGGTGTAGTAGCTGAGAGTAGTTGCTTACATATATGATTTAATAACTTTTCATTGGACAAGAGCTTTGCTTAAAACTTGGGCAATATCACTGGCAATGTCATGTCTCTGTGTGTGGGACAGTTACTGCTGGAGTCAACTCTGTTTGTATGTTAGCAAAATATCTCATAAACCACTGGACAGAATTTAGGGAAACTCAAAAATTGCTATCTGCTAATTAACCTTTTGCGTTAATCCAATGCAAGATGGCTGCAACTCGGTCAGTTTTACAGATATTGAGCTAAAATGAGGTTTTGTAGTGGCAGTGAGTTGGCTAAATTTAATTTCATGTTCTTTTTTTTTAAATTTAGTCAATGTAAACTTTTATTTTTAGAAACATTTTAACAGTTTAGTATGAAGAAGTAGCTCTGATTGTGTAGGGCTTCCTTTGTGCAGCAGAATGTTGCGCGCTTACCCACAAACCTTTCATCTCCTGTACTCTTTCTTTTCTTTGCACTTTTGTACTCAGCAGAAGTGCAATTTTAGCTTGAAGTTTTCTTGGTATTCCCATTCTTAGCGTGACTTCCACAGCTCCCCTTCAATGCCACTCTGGACAGCAGAAATTACAAGCTGAAAGCACCGTGATATATTTTTATAGCCTTCCCTGCTAAGTGAGAACTCAAGTGCTAATTTCAGTGCTTGCTGGAAGCCAGTCAGCGGCAGTGATTTAAGGACAGGTGTAATGCGTTCTCTTTCCTCGCTGCTTATTAAAACCCGGATGCTGCTTTGTGATATGAACGTTTCTCACACTTTTTAGAGGTGGATGGCGGTGAGCGCTATTAGTCCCCATCTCGTTCAAAACGGAGTAAAAGTGCCTGAGGTGAGTATGTTTCACCTCTTTAAAATAATTACATCTTATAAATGAAAATGGACTCTCCTTAAAGATGACTGTGAAAAGAATCTTATTCAAATTACCCGTAGCAGTTTAAAATCATTTAGTTTAATCATATACATATTTTTACGTCTAGTTGTGTTATTGCCACTTTGACCTTGGCAAAGCATTCACCCCTTCACACTTTTCATCCAGATGTTGCTAACATGATGCAAACACACACAGTGACAAAAACATTTACATCTTCCATAAATTGCATGTGTATTCAGTATTTGTAGAAACTAGCAGCACGTTTTTCTCAAAGTATTGACTATGGTGGAGTACATTTTAAAATATTTTCTTGTTCTATTCAGGGTTCTGTCTTGCTTGACAGTAGCATACGCTGCACCTTTACAGTGATAGGCATGTTAGCTTGATCAAATGATTGAAAAGTTTGCAAAAAATCAATTTGAATTCATGGTTGAAAAGGGACAAAATAAGAAAAATAAAAGCCAAACAGGGTCAATACTTCTGCAAGGTACTTCTTACACAAAGAGAGGGACTTTGGGATTTTTTTTGGCAGGAGACAAGAATACATTTGAAGAAAAAGGTTTATTATTTTGGACTCTACTGGAGAGCAGACCGAGAGAAGGTCCTTTCTATGTGACAAGTAAAGTAAACTGTCTTGGTGTCTTGCACTCATCTTTTTGTTTTCTTTGTTTTAAAATGCGTACTTTGAGTGAATCAGTCATTTTCCCTGCAGATTTTGCCACATTATGTCATTATGTTATGTTCTTTCACTTGTCCAATCAATGTGTCCTTTAAATGAAGGAAAAAAGAGGGAGTTATATCTCTTTCATTACTGTGAAATTGGCAAGACGTGTTAGCACTCAAATTGTATTATGGGCATGCCTCTCAGCTACTACTATCAATTTTTATTTTAAATATTTGAAAAAAAAAAAAATGATGGAGTTAGAGCCATGTTGGTGTTGACTGATGTCCGTTACATGCAATGGCCTTGTTGAAAAGGATTGAATCCAAATGTTAAAGAGCTGTAGATGTACTGTTGTTTCTGGACTATAAGCCGCTTCGGAGTATAGGTCGCATTTATTTAGAAGTGTATTTCACAAAGTGCAAAAACAGACATTTAATCTGAAATAACAATAACACACTGAACATACCTGGGATCCTGAACAGGATTAATTAACAGAACAAGCCAACGGGTCTAACAAGCAAGTTACCGGTAAATTCACCAGTCTCAGTCCACATCACTGAATCCGTTGAATTCTTCATCCTCGGTGTTGCTTCTGAACAACCCCACCTTTTAGGGGTATTTTACTTGTGTTACGTTTTTCTCAGTTGTCTCTAAGTTAAAGTCTTGGGGTGTTTAGCGGTAGAGAAACAACATATACAGTAGTTGTCAAAAGACTAGAGGTCCCTTTCCCAGCTGCAAATGGTGATGTTTGCTCTTTGATTCATGTCAGTATGAATGAACATTTAACGCGTCAGTCAAAAATTGTGTAGTGAAAAAAAAAAACATAAATTAGTCACTTCGGACTACAAGTCAAAGGACTGGCCAAACTATGAAAAAAAAAAGTGTGACTTATAGTCCAGAAAATATGGTATTTAGAGTGATTACTTTCTGAGAGATTCACAAAATTTTGTCCAGTGGTTCACAAAATATTTTGCTAAAAGACACACTCCAGCAATTACTGTCTCACACACACAGAGACATGGACAAAAACATTATTGTCTTTTAGTCTTTAATAAAACTTTTATTCTCATTCATTTATCTACTAGTTTTTGACATCTTGTCAGTCTTACATGTCGCTACAGCAGCCTTATCCTCATGACAAACATAATAATAGAGTATAGTGTAGCAATTTGTTGATGCTTTCAAACAAAATGTTGAGTTTTTTTCCAAAGTAGAGTGAAGCAAAATTGCTTTCTTGCGTTGCTGACAATCAGAAACAACAGGAAGCTGAACAACAATGTGACAGACACAGATGATTATATTGAAATTGGAGGAACATATTTCTCCTCAAGAGAAAACAAGATTATTTGTTGGAAAATTTCCCACTCATCAGATCGACGGGGTTTGCTACATAAAGAACTGCACAATGCGAGTTGATTCTTTATGGTTTGGTATTAATGCCACTTTTCTTTGTTGAAATGTATTTTAGCTCAACAAACACATACTGACTGAATTTACCTGCAACCGTCTTATTGCTGTTGCTCTGCATGCAGAAATAAACCTGCCTGGCATGGTGAGAACACTACAATTTTGAACATTTATAAAACAGCTCACAAATGTTGTTTTTATAAATAATGGGTTTGCATGTGTGTTTGTTTGTCTGTACTTTTAGCAAAATATCTCATAAACCAGTGGACAGATTTTAATGGATCTACAACTAATCAACTTTTTGGGTTAACCAAATTCAGATTTTTCATCATAGAAAAACAACTCTAGCAAAAACTAAACTGGTTATAACTCAGTCAGTTTGGCAGATATTGAGTTAAATCTGGTGTTGTTGTAGCTGAGAGTCATCCCCAACACATACACTGAGCACTAATTGATGTATCTTTAAAACTTTGCCATTAACTGTTGAAATAAACTGACTGTTTGTTAGCAAAATATGTCATGAATCACTGACTGGACTTGAATTAAATTTTTAAAAATTACAGGTGAACATGCGTATTATGTATTTCTACAACTGAATAACTTTGGGAATTAATCCAAGTCAATATGGTTTCACTGCCAATTGAATTTAACCTTTATGTAAAATTCTATACCTTAGTAAATTCTACAGATATTATGTAAATACATTTTGTTCGATAGTTGCTGACAGTCATTCACAACACATACTCAGTGCTAACAGATCATGAAAGATATATGAGATTGCACTTAAAAAACAAAAAAAGTTGGATCAAAATGGTAACAACTTCATAATTTCTCAACCAAAAAATTACTGTAATTTAAAAATCAAAGGTGTTATGTATACAAAGGAGCTTTAGGGTCACACTAAGGAAAAGAAAATTCATTGCCACGTTAAGAAAAAAACAAACATAAAATTACGAGAATAAAGTCGTACAAGGCTTTTTTTTTTTCAGCTCTCGTTTATTTATTTTTATTTTTTCCCACGAGTCGGATCCATGATCCAACATGTCAATCAATCCAGTAGGCGTGTCAGCAAATGACCAATCCGAAGCTAAATGCTCCTTACCTGCAGAGATCAGAGCGTGCCACCTTACTGTCAGCAGGTTCTAAGTCCTGATACTGATAATAATCTGATGCTGATGTGCTAACAGATTATCTTATTTGTAAAACCAGTACCAAAGTATAAATTAACAAGATGCTCAACATTCTTTATTTTACCACAGTTAAAATGCAGTAAACCTGCTTTATCGTGTCAGAGTTCAGATAATATTATGACTCATTTAGCTCCATATTGGTAATTTGCTGACACGCCTACTGGATTGATTGACAGGTCGCGTCATGGATCTGACTCGTGGAAAAAAAGATAAATACATGAGAGCTGAAAAAAAAGTCTCATACGACTTTATTCTCATAATATTAAGACTTCTAATAATAATATTAATAATAATACACATAATAGCCCTGTGATGGACTTGCGACCCATCCAGGGTTTACCCTGCCCCTCGTACTATGATTGCAGGACATGGGCACCAGCGACCCCCGTGACCCAAAATGGAAGAAACGGGTAAAAGCAAATGGATGGATGGATGGATTATATACATAATATTAAGAATTTTCATAATACTAGGACTTTATTCTCATAATTTTATGGCTTTTTCTTAGCGTGGCCCTAAAGCTCCATCATAGTTATGCATTCCTCCCCGCCAAAAAAATAAATAAAAAAATGCTAGGCCTTAAATTTATAATTTTCAAGAATTATGTTTTACAATTACTCAACAATAAAAACATTTTGTTGTTTTGTCTGATGAGACAGGGTAGTAATTATAATTGTTTTCTTTGTTCAAAGCAGGGGATGAAGAAAAATAAAATCAGACAGAGATTCTGAGCTGCAGCTCTGCTGCAGGAGCAATCTAGTTCTTTTGAACGTATCATAATTTGTTGTAGCACATACGATTCCCAACTTTGACTTCACATGAAACCTTGAATAGACTTGTGAACGATGGAATGTCACAAAATAGAGCACATACTGTATGTTAAAACAGTTTCCCATTGTTAGTATAAAATGTGCACAGTCTTTTTTATTCATGCATCACTGTGCTCCACTTGACAAACAAGTCCAAGCTGTTGTAATTAAAGCAGCCCGATGCTTGCAGTTATCATGTCTGATTGGACATGTTTTATCAAATTAGTTATGGGAATCACAGGTGGAAAAGCTGAAATAGTATTTCTGGTTATCATGTTTCAAATATACTAGAAGAAAATAAAAATAACCATGCAACCATGCAATGCACTATAGCTTTATACATATATATACATATATATATATATATATATATATATATAT
>NC_056510.1:12059404-12065768 GCF_014905685.2 Nematolebias whitei | reverse complement strand
GACAGGACTGGATAAGCTTTTATGTTTTGTCAGTCCCATGCATTTTTTTTTCTTTATTTCATTTTGAACAGTTAAAATCCAAACAAAACTGAACAACAAATAAATAAAAAAGTTAAATATTTCCACCAAAATATCCTGTAAACAAAACAAAAATGTTTGAAACGTGAGCAGGAAGAAGCAAAAGCTTATCCAGTCCTGTCCATAAGTTTACATGCAAATTCATAATACCCATACATGCATAGATACTTGCAGCATACTGTATACACACAGAAGTGCATGCATAGGTACGTATATCTACACATAAATAAATATGCCTGCAGATACAAATTAGATTAACAAATTAATAGCTCAAATAACATAATTTTATCTCATTAGTTTTTATACACATTCATTTTGTGATCCTTGTATTTTTTCTTGAATTGTGCAGTAGTTTTACTTTGCTTAATGTCTTCATCTAAGCCATTCCACAAAATCACTCCATAAACTGATAGGATCATGCTTTTAAGAGTGCTGCGAACACAGGGTTGCTTTAAATTACATTTTCCTCTCAGTTCGTACCTTCTCTCTCTATTAAGTAATTTTTTTCATATTCTTTGGAAGCATATTATTTTTGGCTTTGAACATCACCTGTGCAGTTTTAAATTGTACCAAATCCTATAAATTTCACAAGAGGTGATATATAAAAAAAATATTGTTTGTTTGTTCACAATACCAAACATTGTGTAGCATCCTTGTTGCTCTTTTTTGCATTATTCATGTGTTTTGTAGAACACTTTTATATGTATTACTCCAAACTTCAACAAAATAGTCTAAATATGGCAGTAACAGGGTGAAATAAAGATTTATTGTTCAAGATATTTCTTGTTTTTCCCATTAGCCATATGATTTTAGCCATCTTGTTACACAGACCTTTAATATGGTGTTAACATTTGTATCGATTTTTAAATTTCCAAACAACATACATTTGGTTTTAGATAAATTTAAAGATAATTTGTTTCCATCAAACCAACATTTAAGAATAGCAGTTTATTTTCCGACAAAGTGGGAGTGGTGATGCAGAGGTTAGAAAAGATGGGCCTGTGATCGGAAGATCGCCAGTTGAACTCGCCGGACAACCTCCATTAGCTGCTTTAAATTCTCCCCAGAACAAAAAAAATAGTTGTATCATCTGCAAATAAAACCAAATTAAATATACTTGTCACTCTGCATATGTCATTAATGTACACAATAAACAATTTGGGACCAAGTACTGAGCCTTGTGGGACCCCACAGGTAATATCCACACAAGCAGATTTAAACTGACCAGTTTGCACATATTGCTGTCTGTTGTTAAGAAAACTTTTTAACCACTTATTTGCTTCCACTCTCACTCCATAATTTTCCATTTTATGCAGCAGTATTTATAGTCTATAGTATCAAATACCTTTTTCAAATCAATAAATATCCCCACTACTTACATATTTTTATTATGTATGTATTCCATTATTCATCTTACTAATGTATTGGAGCTCATCCATGCAGAGTTGAAGTTAAATTAATTTTCTGTGTTATTGTTAGAGAAAATGAAAGCTGTTAGTGTTTGCAACTTAACAATGGAAGGGATCAGAGGAATTGTTCAGAATCGAATAAAATGTTTTATATCTGAAAAATCTGAGGCTATTACTATTTGTTCTAATCATTTGTTCTAAACAGCAAACACGCAGTCTGAACACATTATTAATATCAACTCACCGTATAGGAAACAAGCGTTTTGTACAATTCTTGCACTGTCATAGTGACTGTGGTGATTGTTTCATTTCACGACGGTGACGCCGTAACACACGAGCAAATCCTTTTTAAATGATTGTCATTTTGAATGACTCAATGAATTAATTTGAACATATTTTTTTGTATGCCCAACAAAATGACACTTGCATAGAAACAGCTTTTTAAAAATGTTCTTTTCTGAGAACATTTTCTTGTTAAGGTAAAAGTTCAAAGTGAAAGCTCAGTTATCTTTGAAGTTGGCTCATTAGCTGATAAGGGAATCTAAAGGCTCAGCTCCTTGAACTTACTGAAAAGTGTGGTTCCTTCACCACCAGTCACCCAGTCCGTGTTTGTCATAATCAGAGACAAACCCTTACTAAGAAACTGTATGATAACAATCCTTATGAAACCAGTTGGCTGAAGACCAGCTTGTGTGAAAGTTTAGAGGCAACTGTTTATGTGCTTAAAGTTCAAGACAAAAGGTTATAACGGACACACTAACAACTCATGTTAGCTGTGAAGCAAATATTAGTTATATTTTTAGTTTATTGATAGTTTTTCACATCTTTCCTTTAAATGAAGTGAAACAGAGACAAAAAATACTATTGTTCAAACTTCTTACCTCTGCTTTATTTGACTGAGTGTAACATGGGCGTATCTCTTACTGATTGACATTTGTATTGAGGCCATATAAAAAGTGCACTTATTGTACGGAACTATGGTATTTTATCACTAAATCCACTGTGACTTGAGACAGTCAGTGGTGCAAAACGTACCGTACATTTAATCAAGCGCTGCATTTAATTACAGTTTTAGGGGACTGCTAGTATTTATTTATTTTTCTCAGTTTGTAATTTTTTACATGACATTTTAGTACTTGATACTTTGAGATCTGACACTATAAGTGCAATAACGAGCTTCTTATATGTACCGGACTAATGATGAATGAGGTACTTAATTTAGTCAGGATTATAATTGTCCTTTTTTTTCCCCTCTAAACTTCCATTATTGGAGAGTGAAATTGAATAAATTGAAAAATAAATTTAAAAAATGTCATCAAAACTTTTAACACACACTATATATATATATATATATATATATATATTCTAACAGAAGGTTTCCCACAAACTGACTGATCAGGTGAGTCCTCGTGACTCAGTGAGACTAACCTGTATAAAGGTTGAATGAATGAAAAAGGTGTTCTGCAAATACAACAAGGTCCACTTTGCTACTAATACACTGCACACACACGCAATGATGTTTCAGTAATAAGTATGTAATATATGTGCATTAAAATATACAGAAGATTCAAACTTTCTCTTTCTTTTAGTTGTTCTTATTTCAGCTCTGGTAATAGAGTATTTTTACCCTGCAGTAGCCGGATTCAGCTGAGTGCTTTGCTGTGTTTCAGATCTGCATTCTAGTATATGTGGAAATTCTACTGTAGTAAACTCAAACCACTCTATTTCATTTAACTGGATCAGCATTCACACTATTGTGATCCATTTTTGATCAGTACATTTTTCGGCGTCATTCTTGTTCCTGAGTTTTTGCGCTTTTTCAACAAATCATAAAGCAAAACGTTCAGCTCTTTCAGGACAATCCTTCTATAACTTTTGGTATTTGTGCAGCTTTAGCTTGTTGAAATATTCAGCCTTTCCTGCCACTTTTTTTTCTCATAGAAAATGAACTGAGCTCATTTTACACCTTTCATATCTTTACATCTTTTTACAACCTCTTACTGCTACTTTCACATTTTGTTCTGGTTCAGCTTCTTTCAGCTTTCTTGTGCAAATTTTAAAAAAATTCTGCTACTCTCAGCTGTTTTTTTCAGCTGTTTTATGCTCCTTTCAGATACTTTCTGCTAACTACAACATTGTGTTCTTCTTCTAACTTCTTTCTGCTAATTTCAGCTTGGTGCGCCTTTCAGTTTATTTCTGCAAGTTTCAGCATTTTCTGCTATTTCAACTACTATATATCTGTTTTATGGTAATTTTAGCTTTTTTCAGCTAATTACACTTTTTTTTTTTTGCGCTCATTTCAAGTTTTTTCAGCCTAATTCAGCAAAAATGTGGTCTCTCGTCCACTTCCTTCTGGTAATTTAAGCTTCTTTCTGCTTTTTTAGCTTCTTTTTTCAGCTGTTTTTTGCTAACTTGAGCTTTTTCCAGATAATTTCCACTTTTATATGCTCATTTCTGCTTCTTTCAGTCTAATTGGGCAAAGCTGTGTTCTCTCTACTTATTTTTTGCTAATTTTAGCTTGTTCTACATTTTCATCTAACTTTTTACCCTTTTTAAGCTAATTTAATCGGTTTTCAGATAAAATCAAGTTTTCGTGGTTTTCTGCTACCTTTAGCCTAATTAACGCCTTTCTGCAAATCGCAGCTTCTTAAGCTCCTTTCAACTTATTTCTGTTAGCTTCAGTTATCCACTGTTTTTGTCTGTCCAAACAGGTCTCACTTGTAAATGAGTCTTCGATGCTCATTGTGCTTTATCTGTTTAAATAAAGGTTGAATGAATGAAAAAATTTAGCTGTTTTAGTTAAGTACTGCTTTTTATTTTTATTTTTATTTTTTTTCCCAAGCTTAAGCTCCTTCCTTTTCCTTCTGGAAGTTTAAGCTTCTTTCTGCCCTTTCAGCTACTTTTCAGCTATTTTTATTTATTAGCTAATTTCAGCCTTTTTAGTTAATTTCCTAACTTTTTTTGCTAATTAATTTCTACTTATTTAAACATAATTCAGCAAACATTTGTCCTTTCTATTTTCTTCTGTTTACTTATGCATTTCAGCAAAATTTCAGCATGCTTTTAGCTAATTTCAACTGTTTTTAGCAAGTTCTTCAGCAATAAGTCTTCACACTGCATTTTCACTGGAAATGCAATTTCTCTAGTTAATGTTTAAGTTCACAGTTAGCAATGAATACTTTCAATATTTAAACATTTTTCTGTAATCCCTTCAACAGAAGTCTCAGTATGTTATCACCCTGATTTGAATAGGTTAAGTAATTTCAAACATTCTGCAGATTAAAACAAAAAGCAAATATAAAATTGGACCATATTTGCCACAGTTTATTTTCGGGCTCTGTAATAGATGAATTGTTGACTTTTAATAATTTTAATCTTTTTTTATTATTATCTGATTGTTTGTTTTAATATGTGTTCTGTATGTGTACATCACTTTTAATCAATTTGATCGCTTTTATCACCTGACTGTATGATTCTTTAATTATGTGTAGTGTACAGCACTTTGGTCCTGTGGGTGTTTGAAGTGCTCTGGAAATAAAGCTGGTATGGTTTGGGACATGACATTTCAGCCTGTAATTTTTATTTTGATCACGAGGGGGCGATAAGGTCACAAAAATCTTTACTCCAGTCTTGTCATCCGCAGAAAAACCTATAACTTTTTTTACACTCGTGTTTCTGTCCTTTTGTTGTCTTTTCCTGAGTGGTCACTTCTTCTTCTAAATGTATTGATGACCATTTATCATCGGATTTTTTTTTTTACATTACTATTATTATTATTATTATTATTTATCAGTATCTTAGTATGATTCAAACAGCTTTGTTTTCAGCTTCTGTTTGCAAACTGAAAGAAATGGTCAGAAAAACCAAGAGATGGAATCTGATTTACATTCTTCAGACCTGTTTAATGATAAAAGCCGCGCTGTTTAACTATTGAGTATTTCTACTCACGTGTCTAGTTCTCACTTGTATGCGTAATAAGATTCATTTTCCTTCTGCACATTTAAAAGGTTAAAAAGACTTTGGACTTTTTTTTTTTTTTTTTTTTTTTTTTTTAAATAAGGGAGCGGATACGTGTGACATCAAACATCTTAGTTGTGTGTTAAATGGAGAGAGTGAGAGTTACAGAGGCAGATGTTCAGGTCCTGACGCTCTGAGTGGATGCGCGCTGAACTTGGAGTCTCCAGGCGCGCAGCGCAGGATTTTGCGCACTGAGGAGCGGACTGTCGTCTGAGTCTGACTGCAGTCTTCTTGCTGGGATGCGGGCTCACTTGGCTGCATGTGACTGCGCACAACTTACTGCTAAAGCGGAATAATTCTGCTTGGCTGGGAACTTAGAGGAGCTCTGTTTTCAGCTGAAGTCGCTGTTTTAGACGTTTCCTCTCAGTCCTCAGAGCAGACCCAAACATTTCGACAGAAGGACGCAGTTTCACAGGATTGGGGAACTCTTTGCGGGATGATTTCAGTGTGAGGTATTATTGCTTTTCCAGGGCAGTAAGGAAAAGTTCCTGACTTTATTAAACGTGTAAGACTGAACCACGGGGCTCCGAGCATGCTGTGGGGGGTTAACTACTTTAAATGTTTCCACTGTTTCTTTGCTTTTTGCAGGTTTGCTCAGCGATGCTTCAGCGGAACGCGCGTCTTCCCCTCTCCAAGTCTTCCAGAGAGGATTTACCTGCAGCTCAAAGTGAATAAACCCAGCAGCTCCTGAAGATGAGTCCCCTGCAAACATTTCTGCTGCTTGTCCTCCTGCACCAGGTGAGCAGCTTGCTCTCATTGAGCTCGAGGTTGCCACCAAGTTGGAACTTATTCTGAAACTTTATACATACATACATACATATACATACATACATACATACATACATACATATATACACATA
>NC_056510.1:12051245-12059304 GCF_014905685.2 Nematolebias whitei | reverse complement strand
TATATATAATTATTTTTTATCATTTTTTTTTTTTTTAGTATATATAAATTGAATTTCTAAGAAAAGCCATAGGTTCTCCATTCTGTGGAAAAACTGTTTAAAAATAGTGGAACAATTTCAGAATAATGCTTATGAACATGAATTTGGGACTTTGAATATCCTATCGCCTGAAGATCATATTGTCTTGAAATGTTTGGTGAAATTTCTGGGAAGACTCCAGGGAAGAATCAGGATATGATGCAGAGACTCTCTCTGGCTAGTCTGGGGATGCTTTGGAATCAGGAGGAGGAGGCTTGCCTCTCTGATGGTATGGGGGTACATTAGTGCCTCTGTTATGACAAGCACATACATGATGGGACAACATTTATTTCAAAGGTTCTTCACCCTCATGGTCTCCTTCATTCCTATAGGCATTTATTTATATTTTCAACATATAATGTAATATATAATTTATTTACTTTTTCCATTGTGTGTGTATGTATGTATGTGTATATATATATATATATATATAATTTTTTTTATATATATTTTTTCAAATTTGCAAATTATTGCCTTCCTTTTTTTATTTACGTCACACAAAATTTGAACTCTTTTGAAATTGGGGTTGTAAAATCAGCAGCAAAAACCTTGTTGCATTGAAGATCATACACATTTTTTTTTTTTATTGTTATTGTCCAGCAAACAGCGGGTGGGACATCCTGTGGAAGACCTACAAGAAGGAGCTGAGCGTCGGCAGCATCCCAGATTACCGCTCGTCTGGAGAGGTCATCGCTTGCCTAAAATGTCTGGGTCTTAAATATGAGGAACATTCACTTACCCACAGTTTTGACATCACAGACTGCTTCAATCCAAGCAGTGAATCTGGAGGTCGTCTGGCGAGCTTCATGACAGGAACAGACCACTTCCATGAGTCTTTCACCCCGGAGATCAGAGCAGGCATGTTAGACCTCCTCAGGAACAAGTGCAGCACTGAGGAAGGTGGCAGGATCTTCTTTAACAGTAATCTGGGCTGCATTCTCATTCATGCTTGAGGGGGAAATGTGTGCATTTGTATTTCACCTTCTTATACTTGTATCACCTCAATGACTGAATAAACACTAAATAAATACTTTTTTTGTGTGTTTGTTTTAGGCTAGTTTGTTCTATATCTTGAGAAAAGCAATTATGTTTAAACCCCTCAACAGGATTAAGTCTTGGATTGATTTCAGCTGTATTTGGCCGCTTTTAGCCATGTTAGGAATTAAAGTTTCAAACACTGAGCTTCTTTATTAAAGCCCCTATAATCAATACTGTCATAAAAAATTACAATCTGTTAGACAACACCTCTGTGGTGAGCCCATGGGCAGTTATTGCTTCACTCTCCAGAGCCTTTAGTCAGCATGGAAATGAAAAAGCTCAGGCAACCCATTGCACAAGATCAGATAATATTATAGGTTTTGTCAGAAACATATTTACCTTAGGAGGAACTGACTGATAAAAATTAAGAAAGGGAGATTGAGACTTGGACGTTCATTTCACTGATGTCAATTCTAAATGCACACATTTGCTTTCAAACTTAAACATGAAGGCTAAAAGGACAGTTAGTGGTTAATGAGTATGTCAAATCAAAATTTAAGGGATCGTATGCCAGAATATTTGACTGTTTCTGACACAGCAGGAGGAAAAAAATCCACCATTATAAACCACAATGAAACCTGTTCAGTACGTTCTGTTTCAGGTGAAGAATAAGTTTATTACAAATTCTGCAAAAATGGCTTTTCAACTCTGTAAAATAATTGTAACTACGCCATCAACATTAAATACTCTTATGAAATGCTATTAAGGAATGAAATGTTACATTTGTTTTTACAGACTTAATTACACATTCACTTAACCAAACAGGTTTTGCAATAAAAAAATAAGAAGAAATATTACAAGCTCAGTTTATTTATTTCCTCATTGTTAGACCCACCAAGTTTGAGCCTAATGTGAAGATTATTCATGTAATATCAAAGTTCATGCTCAATAATCCAGGTAAAAAAAAATGAAACAAATCCAACAAAGTTCTTCATCCATAGAACTTCATCAGACTGAGGAGCCACAACAAACTCTTTCTCTCAAGCAGCACATTCACATTGTGGACTAACCAGTTTACTGGTGATATGATGGTTTCTGGGGCCTGCCCTCTCCCCCATCGAATGATAAAGTCCTTTGGATGAAGGACAAAGCATCTCAACAAAATAAAAAACTCCAGATGACCTGACTGAATTGTGTTGGATTTTTTTCTACCTGAATTATTGAGCATGAACTTTGATGATTTGAACCACTTTGGCTATGGCTGCCTCAGAGGAGTCGACGGGGAAGAGGGTGGGCCCCAGAAACCATCTTATCACCATCAAACTGGTTGGTCCACTATGTGAGTGTGCTGCTTGTGGGACTGAGTTTGTTGGGGCTCCTTGAACTGATGAAGTCCTTTGGACGAAGGACAAAACATCTCATAAAAAATAAATGTCCAGATGACCTGACTGAACTTTGTTGGATTTTTCATGTAACTGATCCTATGAATTTTTGGGGTAAGTCAGATTAGCCAGGTTAGCTGAGGTGGATCAGACTATATACAGTACCTGATCATATCATCTCAAAGAGGGATTTTCTGCCTCTCTTTGAACTTTTAGGCCAAATTTGTCTGGATTAGAAATAAATGGTTCACAGGTTCTTGCGGAAACTACTTTAGTCTCAGCAGTATTTAATCTAGAAGGTAGAAAATGAAGCAGAAAATTCCTTGTATTGTAAACATCAGAGAAAACAACAATGCATTAAGTAGTATATAATTTAAAAGTTTCACATTGAAGTCAGTCAAATGGTCAATATCATACCGAAAGTAGAGTAGCATGCATCACTGCAATTTATAAAGCAAAAAATGTCTGAATGAGTCCACAAGATACTAGAACATGGTTTATGTGCATCTACATTATATATTTTTTTTTAACTCTCATACATTCGATAAACGTTTCATCTTTGGTTAATGTTGCTTAAACATTCAAATGCACAATATCAAAGCAAAAGCAATCACCATTACAAAGAAGTTGGTGACTTTATCAGTTTTTCTCGATGCAGTAAACAAATTATTGTGATTTCACTTTGTGCACGATGTCCTCTCTCCTGTCTGTTTTCCAGAGGTGATACTTCAAAGTATTTGTGGAAAAATACATCTTTAGTGACAAAAGGAGCTTTTTTGGGTGTGTGTGGAAAGGGTGTTGTGACAAAACTTTGCAACATTTGCCAGTAATGCCTCAAAAAATGGTGGAGGTCAGGTTTATTTTATGGAAAAGGATGCAGAATTAAAAGTACAAATGCACATGCAGATAGGAAAACCTGTTTTGTTCAGAGAAAATTCAAGGATTCAAAGTTCATTTGTCATTCGCACCACATGTGGTGGAACGAAATTGAGTACACAGGGTCCCAGTTACATCCAACAAAAGCATAAAATGTAAAAGAAAAATGGTAATAAGATCTAAGATATGAACTAAGAAAAGCGTTAACTAAAAATATGCTAAGCACTAGTAGTATAAAAACAATACTCTGAACAGCAGCACGAACATGAGTCTGTGTGAGCAGATGAGCACAAATGAACACAGCAACATGAAACAGATCAGCAGCAACATGAAACAGATCAGCAGCAACATGATGTGACTTTTCACAGGGATTATCCTGGTTAGATATTCATGAGTCTAACAGCCTCTGGGTAAAATCTGTTCCTCAGTCTAATGGTTCTACACTTAATGCTCCTTAACCTACTGCCTGAAGGGAGCAGGGCAGAAACTGTGTGTGCTGGGTGAGTGAGGTCCTTCATGATGCAGGTGGCCCTCTTCCTGCATCTGGAGGTGTAGATATCTGTGATGGTGGGAAGGCTGACTCCAACAGTCATGCTGAGAAGCTCTTCTTCTGGTGGTGAGGTGAGTCTGGTGCTGGGTGGTCTGTTCAGGTCTCCAAAATGTGTAGTACCTGTTGAGGGCATCAGGCAGTGATGGGTCTCTAGGGCATTGTTCACTTCTGCCTTTTATAATCTGTTATACACTTAATGCCACTCCACATGCTCTGTGGGATTTGTGGTGTGAATTGGCCCTGTATTCTATGTGCATAGGTGGCCTTGGTCCTTTTAATACCAGCAACCAGCTCTTGAGCTCTTCTTTAAGTTTTTATGTTGTAAAAATAAAAAAAAATTAAAAAAATGGAGATGATATATGATACTTGGGAAATTGCAATTTAGCTTAACAACCTTTGCAGATTTTAAGACATGTTTTGTTTTTGTTTTTTAGTTCAGATATTAAAAAGTAGGTTACTGAGTGAAAAGGGAATGGAAATCAATTTTGATTACAGAAAAAGATTGTTACAACGCTTCCGTCTCTTTATGAAACACTCATCAGAGCAGACAACCATTATTCAGTTTGTTCTAAAGATTCTCTGTCAGGTATAAACATATGTTATAGTATTTTATGTTTTTTTTTTTAATTATTATTATTCTTAAAGTAAAGGGTACAGGTTCTTCATGTTTATCTTTGACCAAATACATATTTGATAGTGGGACATGTCCTTTTGTCTAAGTGATATAAATTTGTTTCTGTCTAGGTTTAGATCTGTATGGTAAATGAGCACGAGTGAGTGGGTGGTGTGTGCATTCAGTGAGTGAATGTATGCAGATAGGAGTATTCTGCTTCACATATGTCAAACTAAAGAGCCGCCTGACAAATCTGGTCGGCCAAGATAATTTAAATGTAAAATATCGTATCTCTTCTAAATTTTTATTTGAAAAAAAACTAACAAACAAACAAACAGATAAATATATAATTTAGTATAGACTTCTCTTGCCAGCTGGCAGCAAGAAGGCTGGATCATTCTGGCATTATTGATTCTGATGTGGAAAGAGTAACAGAACGTCAAGTGAGACAAATCAAACTCTTGTTCATGAACCTGCAACCAAGAAAAAATATCAGGTATCTGACTTGAGTTTATCAGCTGAGAGTGGCCCGTGACTCGTACAAAGTTTTAAGTTTTGCCTCCTTTTAGTAACAGAGTTCAACACTCCTACATCTAGATGTATGTTGAAATTCTCATATAATAGTATACTTTATACAATATGTACTCCTCAGAGTTCAGCAAATTTCATTGTATGCAAATACAATAACAATAAATGAAGCTTAAACCTCAAATTCCGTTTTTAATTTTGTATTAGCAACACCATTCCTTATAGGCAAAGTGGTAGACATATTTCTAGTAGGATGTGTGTACGTTGGAAAACAATTACATGAACATGAACCACATGATATAAAGCTGCCCTGCAATAATTTTACTCATTTTTTTGGTGTTTACACTTCCCAGTCTGTGCTTATAGTAATTCAAAGAGCTGGTTTAGTGTCTAATAAGACCAGCAGATGGCACCACATGCCAGAGAATTGAGGGATTCCTGCATCTTCACTCTGTTGGAACCTGCCCAGCAGGTGGCATACTGACATTACTTTATTTGTATATATTTAATAGGTAGTGTGAAAACCAGCTGTTTTAAAACCAAACAGCTGCTCTTAAATGTGGCCAATTAATTGAGCATATATGACTGGATTTTAACACGTTCAGTCACTGAAACTTATCTGAAAATGCTGTCTGCTCTGCATATAAGAAAGAAGAAGAAGCCTGAGGTCTCGTCTCAAGCTGTCTAGCAAATGCATTCTGGCTGCCCATTTAGCTCATTAGCTTTAATAGATCAGTAATTGAAATTCATCAGAAATTCTTGTCAGTGCACTCCCCTTTGATGTCAGTGGGCTTTCAACACCTGCTCAGGCTTCATTACTGGGGGTCCTTGCTGGGCTCTCTCATACTGCAGAGTGACAGAGCATTAGTCACTGAGATAATCGACCTCAATGCGCCGTTTACAGCTAATGCTCTTATTTACTTTACATGCCAGTTGGTGTCTTATCAAGAAAAAGTTCTCCATGAGATAAATGTGAAGAATTTTTAATATATTTTTTTCACAGATCACCTTTTTTTCCTGGCGACTGATTAGACTTTAAAGCACCGCATAGCTGGACATTGTTACGTTGTTAGCAGGATATTGTATTAATTTACTTTCTGTCTGCTTATTAGCTGCTGCCATCGTGACACGCCACAACTCTTAATGTACATTTCTAGCATATGAACCTCATTGGCTTCATGTGGTGCAAGCGAAGCAATGGAAGCTGCTTTAAATACTGAACGTATCAATTCTCCCCCAGTTCAACATGCTATTTAAATGTTGCAAGCTGTTGCAGCAACACTTTGACATGGTTCCTGAAATTAGGTGGAAAAAAAGAGCTTTTTTTCAGGAAAAATACTTTTCTTGAGCATCTGGCTGGTAATCAGAGTTGAACCTCTAACCTCTGGTTTAGTGTAACCTCACCCATCTGTGGTGCACTGAAGAAGCACAGCATGTGTTCAAAAGTCATATAAATATTCCATCTTGGTCTGCTTTAGTATATTTATGATATAAACTGTTTTTTTTATTATTCTTTCAACCTTGCTTTGACTGTAGTGTTGTAAATAAAAATGTCTGCAACATGTTTCTTGTCTGTGCTGAGACTGAGTGCAGTGATGATGCTTTATTTCCTGAAAGAAAGAAAAAAAGTTATAGCCTAGTCTTGGTATCAAAAAAAGACCAAGTATGTTGTAATAATAAAATAATAATAATTATAATAATACTTTTACTAGTTTAATTCATTTAAAACTGCTGCACACTAAAAACTACTGGGTTGAAAACTATCTAATTTGCAACCCATTCTGGGTCAAATTGGACCGAGCCAACCCATGGGTGGTTTTATTTTGCAGGGTGTGGGTGTCATTTTGATCCAGCATCAAAATTCCTGGGTCAAATTTCCCATCACAAATTGGCTTAAAATACTCGTTTGTTGACTTACACTTGCTTAAATGTTGATCTAAAAATACCAACCAAACATCTGGATTATTAGATAATTACACACAGTGTTATTGCTGGCTTCCTGGCACTAACAGTGTCAGTTACCAATTTTTAGTACATAGTAATGTTATTAATAAAGCCATCCAGATTTAATATTTTTTGCAAGTTGTTTTTACTACCTTATCTTTACTTATTTTGCTTAAAGCAGAAGTCCAGTCTAGACCAGTTTGGTCATCTTCTGACTTAAAATGCTGGACTGTGAAGAATGACTCGACTCATTATTTGACCCAATATTTGATTAAATTTACTCAACAAATTTAACAGCAGCAAGAGATTTACAAACAAAATAACACTTTGTAGTGTGTTGTATCATTACTTTTATTCACATGTACTGCTGCTAAATCCCCTTGCCTTACTAACTTCTGTTCATTTCAAATAGAATGTATTTTCCAGATGTGCACCACTACATTTTTGTGTAAAATGTAACAATTCTTGTGATTATATTTATTAAATCTTACATGATAAATAAAATCAAATTGCAGGGATTAAAATGATAATCCATATAACTGTCTATAATGGCACTGACGAAATTCCATTTATACTTGAACAACATTTTTTTTTTTTTTAACAGCACACATAATTTTTGGCAAAATGTACTCTCTAGATTTTCTTTCTTTCTTTTTGTCTTTGACATGGTCCTTTGAACCTCGTTGTTGCTGTACAAAGAGCTGGTATAGGGTTAGAAACATCCTCTGTCAGCACGCAGCCCTCTTTGAGACCAGAGCAGGACATAAACTGGCCCTAGAATACATCAGACACACTTTAATGGGCAGACACTGCAGTCAGACCTTGAAATATAGCTCTGATACCAGTCCAGTAAATGGTCGGCCCTTGTGGTATATTTCATTGTGGAGAATTAGTCCAGTTTAGCAGCTGCTGGTATATCCCATCTGTCCCCCACAGGTCTGGGCGGAGCATGACAATTTGAATACTGACTCGCAATATACAGTATATATACTATTATACTTTACCATACCAACATAATTTATAGAGCACTTTAAACACTCATAGGACCAAAGTGCAGTACATATAATAAAACAACCATACAATAATAAAGTAATTAAAATTCAACATTAT
>NC_056510.1:12045905-12051145 GCF_014905685.2 Nematolebias whitei | reverse complement strand
CAACTGGTAGAGCTGCTGCCTCTCAGCGAGCAGGTCCTTGGTTCAAACCCCGGTCCAGGGGCCTTTCTGGGTGGAGTTTGCATGTTCTCTCCGTGCATGCGTGGGTTTTCTCCGGGTACTCCGGTTTCCTCCCACAGACCAAAAACATGCATGTTGGCTGATTGGTAACTCTAAATTGTCCCTAGGTGTGAGTGAGAGAGTGAATGTTTGTTTGTCTCCTTTGTCTCTATGTGTCCCTGTGATGGACTTACGACCTGTCCAGGGTGTACCCCGCCCCTCACACAGTGATTGCTGGACATGGGCACCAGCGACCCCCGTGACCCAAAATGGAATAAGCGGGTAAAGATAATGGATGGATATATATATATATCATATTTATAAAATGCATTTATTAATGCATTTCTCTGGTAATCAGCACATCTGTTGTCACTTACACAACATTCCTAGTCTAATCCTTGTTTTCCACATTTTTATCATATTGTCCTGTTAGTTCCAGTTTTGTGTCGTCATGCATTCTGGGATACCTGCCAATTTAGTTATTAAATTTCTACTTTGGATCCTCGTTCATTTCCTTTTTTCTCGCATGTATTTGATTCTGTTCAACAACCAGATGACATCAATACAGTTCATAGTCAACATAGATTAAAGCCAAAAAGCCATCTGATGTGCAGCATAAAACTGTTAAGTTAAACTAACATTATGCTTTACAATCTTTATTTAACTGGATTGGCTTATTTCTGGCTTTATCTGCACGATATAATACAGAACAGGCACACATTAGGCCAACGTAACAATTTCTTTAAGTATTTCTTGGATGATTCTAAATAAATGATTTAAGCCCAAGCCTGGCTGCACAAAATTATGAAGCAGATTTTTCAGCTCACTCTGAAACACTCCAGTTTCATCAGATGCCGTCACAGCTAAAATCACAGCCATGTGTTAATGAGAAACCCCTACGTGTATCATCTTTTAAAAGCGAGCCATTATCAAAAGCAGTAAAACAAATGTGACAGCCAAGAGATCGTCCTCTCTTCCTGGACTCTCGTAAAGTCCCCACAGGGATGGTGTGATGAACGATTCAAGGCCAGCTCTGGCCCAGGGATGCTCCACTGAACCATGCTTTGATCTATCATCTGGCTTTCCCTTATTAATGATGAGGTCACAGTGTTGAGGGTCACGGCATTGCTGATAAAAGTGCAAAGCCTGCTATTTGTTACCAGCCCAACTTGACTGATCATAACTCTTTTGATGAAAGGGGACAAGATTTCACACCCTCATGCTGTCACTCCATAGACAGGCCCGTGTTCCTCATAATATACTGTCATCTCAGGGTCCCAGTGAATGAGCCCCATCATAGGCAATGTAGGACTAAATGAAGTGATTGTTATCACTCATAGGACAATTATTAGGGTCTTCTGGGGACAGTTTGTGACTCCGGTCCTGGAGATGAACACATGCACTTACTGTATGATCTACTAAAAGTGCTGTGACTGTAGCTCACAGCAAAAGAGGATGACCAAGGCTTTGGAAACAGCTGACACTGTGGACTTGGTAAATTTAAGAATCTGAGGAGTCCATCAACATTTTGATTTCATAAAGCATACTGATTTTGTAATCTAGTCAGACAATGTTTAGTAAATTATTTTATATGTTTTGAAATGAGTAAAATAACTAAAGTTTGTTTTTCCTTATTACTGTGGTTCAATGACTTTTGCAAATTTGGAGAGAAGTTTCATAGCGTACAGAGATGAGATGTAGGTAAGGCCATGCTAGTATGAAGGACTGCATGCTATTAGAAAAACTTGTGATGCGTTATATCATTGTTTAGTACTGCAATGAGCCCACATTTTTTTCTCTCCTTACTTTATCTTCTGTCATCAATATCATCTAAACCAGGTGTGGACTTCAAGGCCAGTGACAGTCTGTTGGATTGACTAAATATTTTATTAGCATGCAGGATATGAATGCATGGTACTACAATTTATTGCAATCTAAATACCGGTGGTCCTTTGCAATACTTGCATTGCACTCACTAATACTACAATTATGATAAACTTTTGATTTATTATGCAGCATAGATGACTAGGTGGTAAATTCAAGACATAATAAGGCTGCATTTCAGTTTTATTCTGCAGCAAAAACTTAAAAAAAAATCAGTATTTTAGTTTTTAGTTATAAGAACTGTTGGAGTTGAACACATCAAATCAACAGCTAAATGACAATGTCTTCTTGTTCTTTTTGTAAATCTCAATGTAAATTCTAACAAAGTTAAGTCAGGTCCACTGGACGGATTGTAATTGTTGAAACATTTTGTCTTTTATCCAGAAGACTTCTTCAGTCTCAGGAGCTGCAATTAAAAATCAGTCTTACAAATAGCACCATCTCGTAGAGGATCAACCAGTCTGCTGGTGCCATCCAAAACTAGTTATTTTCCATGCAAAACGACGACGATCACTCTAACGACGGATCATTAGTGCCCTGATGGCCACTTGCAGGGCACCTGGAATATTGAACATGCATCAGGACATGTGATTTATTTTTTCTTTGAAAAATGATTTGCACACTGAAAGCCTAAAAATGGTATTTCCTGTCATTTCAGCTCTTTTTCACTGTTGTCATCAAAAATGCTCTTGTTCCTTTTGAAGGCTATCTTTGCTACTGCTCAATAAATTTATTAATCAAATTGTTTGTTTAAAACATTTCTAGATAACTTTAGTGAATAGCAGTTTCAGACATACTCCAGTCAACCAGCTAAACTAGATTTAGTCACTGTGATAGTATTTTCTCTTTACTTTAAAGAAACATTCATGTGGTAAACTTGGCACGCTCACCTGCTGCACTGCTGCCACATAAACAAAATGCTGATTGAAAAATGCAGTGTAACATTTCTTGGTGACTGTTTTGCAAAAGGAAGTGTTTCATGTTTTTAAATGTGCTATTTAAAAATAAAACCTCGTAGTTAAAAACATGTTGTTTTTATGATTCCATCTTCTTTCTTTATCAGCATTGAAAGCAGAAATCCTTTGAATTTTGGTGTTTTTTGATTAGTAAATGTCAGAAATGGCGCACTGTAACAAAGCATCCTGGCTAATGTGTTTATGCTTTCCAGTCAAATCAACAGCACTATTTAAATGTATGCATTACTGAAATCTTTGTAATTAGCTGTTTAACTGTACATTCATCTCTCAACCTTATTTCTGCATCAAGGTTACATTTATAACCTTTACTTCGTGTCATGAAGCTGTTTGCCATAATTTTACATTGCCGCTCGTTTAAAATTCTGCAGGCAGGTCACAACAAGTGGCTTTTAAAAACTAAATACTTTTGCCAGATAAACCGAATATCTATTTTATTATCCTCTCAGGTTCGCAACCTGAATATAAAACCCCTAATGTTTCAGGGCAATGTGTTTATTTTGATCAGTAAGAACCTTGGACACGAGCTACATGCATTACAAATTGTTTCCTCGCCCATTTTTTACACCACCTATCTTACAGTTTCATCTTCAACCATATTAAACCTTCACATCAGATTTCCCCACAAACTGCAACCTATCCCTTAACCCTCGGGGATCTATTGAGATTCATTGAATGCATCTTAAACATCAGAGAAATCACTGTCCCGGTTGAGTGGCATTTCTCTTTCCACTTTTACTCCAGCAGTCTTGTTCCGCTTCATTTGAGCCAACATCCAGCTAAAGAATGATCGAAGCTGCCACAGGAGTCTTCTCAGACTTTTGTGGGCGTATGTATGTCCTAGGCTCCTTTGTATTCATTAGCAGGCTAGTCACAATGGTGCAATGGAGCATATCCTCTTAGCGGCTTGCAGAGACTATCAGTTGAGTGACGGAGACAGATCGCAGGTGGACCAGCAAAGAGACCTACCATAGATTAACTCGTCTGCCAGCAGGGGGACTCCGTAGTACCATTTGTTTTCAGCTCAAGAGATACTTTTTTCTAATTAACCTTTAAGTGCTTTGCTTGATGCTGTAGAGGAAAGACCGATGTCTACCCGCTGGACTTATATTCCTAGGTGTTAATGAAAAAGAAATGTCTTCAAGGAGATTTTTTTGGACTGTACGTCACAGGTCTGAAGATTACAGTGATCCTGTAAAATATCTCATTGCAAAATGTAATCTAGGTTTTGCTCAGAAAATATTAAAAAGAATGTAGTGTTGATTCAGCAAATAACGATTTCTTACAGACCTAGACATATAAAATCTATCTAGACTGCCGCTGATATTTTATTCAGCAATATTACACTTAATTTACCAAAAGACTAAAAACAATAAATATAAGATAAACTATTATTTATCAATCAACCTTTATTTATACAGGTAAATCCCATTGAGCCTCGAGGACTCATTTACAAGAGAGACCTGATTTCAACAAAGAAAGATGACAACAATGGACAACAGCAACAACAATAAACAGTTATAAAAAAGCATACTACAGTTTTTTTTTTTTAACACATTTTAACACATTTACAAGAAGAAGTAAACAGCAACTAGAGATTGAGGAGTTTTAAACGAAGCAATTAAAACAGGACTTGTTTTACTCTTATACTAGGACTCTAAAGTGCAGCCAGAATCCCCTTACTGCATGTCCAGCGCTTTGAAAGTCCACTAACAGATCACTAATTTAACTTTCCTTGGTTTATTATATATACATTTTTGTTTTGTTTAGGTGAATCAAAGTTCCATCCATCCATCAATTATCTTTACACGCTTCTTCCTTTCTGGGTCACAGGGGTCACTGCCCTTATACAGCCATCAATGTGGGAGAGGCGGGGGACACCCTGGACAGGTTACAAGTCCATCACAGGGCTGGTTCAAAGTTCTTTGTTTTAATTCTATCAATAAAGACAGTAGTCAGTAGGTGTTCTCCTTTGTTTGTGGTGCAGGTGACAGTTGAATGAGGTCTGTGTGGGTCAGGATTTCTCAGTGTGAGATGGAACAGTCTGGGATGTTGTTGAATGGGATCTGGTTTACACATCTACACAGTGACTAATCTGCATGTAGTTATTGGCTAAACATGCAAGGGGAAACTCAAAATGTGTTGTTTTAAAAAGCGTAACTCTAAAAGAAGTAAGTATGTAAGTAAGTAAATACGTAAATAATTAAGTAAATAAATAAATAAATAATTAAAATTAACATTAACAAAACACTGATCACCTATTTAAAAATTATGAAGGTGAGAGTAATTAACACACACACACACACACACACGTACATTATATAT
>NC_056510.1:12039873-12045805 GCF_014905685.2 Nematolebias whitei | reverse complement strand
CAGGTAAATCAGTGTTCTTAATGTTGTTAGCTTGTGTTTACTTCTTCTCTCCGCTTCTTTTCCTGCCTGCTCTAAAAGTTTGAGTTACAGTATCTCTGAGTCCTCTTACCAAGAAGACTCGGACGTTCAGTGTCAAACTTCTTATTAACTGTCAAATGTTGCCCTCAGGGCAAGACACAGTCTCCTCTGCAAATAAATCAAAAATGGCTATCCCAGGAAGATTTCCCCAAGCCTTGAGACATTCAAGCTTTAGATTAAAAACTGTGTAATTCCATAGCCATCTGGCTTGAGAAAGGGAATGTAAGAGCTATATGGACGCCAGCCCGACACCACATTTTGGAATGGGCTATTGCTTTCCAAATTACTCGGGGCTGTGTCTCTCCCCTTGTATTTGTGCAGTGGCACTTGCTTGTTTTTTTCTATCTGCCCTACCCTTTTCACAAAGTTTAAAAAGTAATCTTTTCCCAGAGCATGGCTGTTTTTGATAAGGGATCTAAACTGGGTCAAGGACTCGGAGTAAAGTCATTGAACAGTAATTAAAGCAGCCACCGATGCTACAGTTCAGAATGTCTCCACCATGAGCTTTGAGATAGAAATCCATTCAAGGATTTGGAGAGCTTTTGTTTCTCTCTTCTCATGAGCAAAATGATTTTACTCTTTCCCCCCCCCCCCCTGGCAAACTGGGTAATTAAGTGAGATGAGTTAGTATTGAGCAACTGGAGGAAGAAGTTCTGTCCGATCACATACAATGCAGAATGCCACTCTTTCAAATGAGGAATTAAACAAACTGAGGCGCCTGGATGCTACAAACTGTGTCTGAACAGCCATTTTTCAGTATTAACTGTTTTTTTTTGTGCTTTTTATACAAAATTAGTCAATACTGTTAATATTGTTGGGAAGAACTTAAAGCACGCTTCAAAGCTAAGAAGAATTCTGTGACTTGCATATTTAGTACATGAAGCCAGAAAGCAAAATAAACAGTTGAAACATGTTTTTTTTTAACTTCTACGTTTCAGCTTCTGTGCTCGTAATCCCTATATCAGTGTTCTATTAAAAAGTGACCATTATTTACTGCTTAATTTTACAGATCTTTAAATAAACTGAAGGCAAAGTCATACACTTTAATGCAAAACTTATATTTTGAAGACTTTCTTTGCAGCATATGTTACAAGGAACCTATAATAGTCTGTAAAAGAAGATGAAAAAATAAACACAATTATATTTGAAACTAGAGAACAATATGTGAACTAATATCCCCACCAATGGGACCATCTTTGCCTTGTGAAATGCATAATCCCCCTCTGTAAGAAGATGATATTTGGCAGCCACCTCCATTTACAGTAACATTGTGCCTGTGGTCTTTTGCTTCTTTAGGAGTGCCACTGGCTGAGTATTTGAAGTTTTTAATCTGGAACTCCAGAGACTAAGGTCACCTTTCACTATCCCCCCTCTCTCCCTCTTTTATTTGCTCCTGCTTAGTTCTGGCAACCCTGCTATTTCACACACTATTAAAAGAAATCTGCTAATGCAAGGAGCGAGGTCCTTGGCTCGTGGAATGGAAAATGATGGCATTTCTGAATTCTGTCTCTCTTAAAAGACCCTGGGCATCTTGTGCAGGGTTTATGACCCTAAGATTAGTCACTTTTCGGAGCTGGATGTACTGCCTAAGGCTATTTCTGCCTGAAACTGATTTTCATATTGATGTGCGATGTTGAACCCTCTCCAGTCCACATATTGGCTCATGCATCACCTGGACTCTGCAGCTGTCAAGCCTCAGTGATAGCAAGTGAAGCAGACAATTCCTCTTTTAATAAATAAACAAGGGTGGTACTGCAAGTAAATATTATATTCTGAACGCTTGGAGCTATGCACTGCACATTTCATTACCATTAACATTGCATGATGTTCAATCTCAATTTTCTCCAAATTTCCTCTTGCAAATGGTCTATATTTATTATGCTGTTCTGCACATATCAAAAAGGAAACCTCTAATAGTTAACTATAAAACAATATTTTATTTTGCTTTGGAATCATTTTGCAACTGTCTTGGCATTTTTAAACCAAAAAAAAAAGTTTCAGCAAATAAAGATTTTTATATTTATTTTGCTCATGGCTCATATTTGAGCAAAGCTTGATATGTGATGCTATAGTAATCTTGAGCACAAAAAAAACACAGTTTAACTGTATTAAAACAAAAATAAAAGAAATAATCACAATTTATTTGCGTTTTTTAACAAAAAGGTGACAATTCGATTGCTTTTGCTGCTTAAATGATATCACATTGTGTTTTATAATGTTTGAATACAGCGGGGGAGTGGCGGCACAGAGGCTATAGAAGGTGAGCCTGTGATCAGAAGGTCGCCGGTTCAACTCCCCGTATCGACAACATAAAAATGTTGGTGGAAATTATGAAACACCCACACATGCCTCTACCCTCATTTGCCCCACTCTAGGCCCGTGCCCTTAAACCCCACCACCTGCTCCTCCGGGCACCCTTGATAGCAGCTCTCTGCTCCACGCAGAAGGCTGTGGTAGCTCGGTGGTCTGTGGTTGCATCAGGAACGGCGTCCAGCGTAAAAACAATTGCCAAGTTTTCGTGCGAGTTTGCTGTGGCAACCCCTGAAGAAGGGAACAGCCGAAAGAAGAAGAAGAAAAAAAGTAGTATAATAATACTTCATATTTATTTATAGGTTTTAATGCAGTAATATTAACAAGAAGACTGAGAGAACACAAGTGAACATCTTGACAGTCACTCTGTTTAATATCAGTTTCAACTTATTCTTGAACTCAGGACTGATTTTAAACCAGTTTGTGATCAACTTTCTAATATATATATTTTTAATTACTTTATTTGTGATGTTAACTAGGATAAAAGCTGAAATATAAATTTTATCACAAGTACTGAGAATAAATTGGAGCTATAAATCTAATTTAATACAGGATCAGCTAAAACACCAACAGTATCTGTTTTATTTACATCAATGTATACTTTAGTTAGAAATCTGAACTGCACCAATACTGCTTTTCCTTTTGTGTTTTTGTCTTTTATCTTTTGTGATTTTATGTCTTATATTCTATAAAGCACTTTGTGGTTTCTGACCTGTAAAAGGTGCTATATAAATAAACCTTACTTACTTACTTACTCATCTGTTGTTCTCTTTTTAACACAGCATTGAGAGATGACCAGCTGATATTAATAATTGATTAGCTGGTTATTAACCCCTGTAGCAAGTTTACAGCAGGCTGTATATGATCCGTCTGCTAACATGCTCACTCTTGTAGCTTGTCGCAAACACTTGTTTCAAAATAGCGTTACTTTAAAAAGATACATAAGTGTTGCAGAAAACTGGTCGGTCTTCTATGTGAGTGAACTTCTTGTGGGACTCAGTTTGTTTATGCCTCCTTGGACTGATTAAGTCCTTTGGATGAAGGGCAAAACGTCTCAACATTAAAATGAAACCGTCCAGATGACCTGACTGAACGTTGTTGGATTTTCTACTTGGATTATTGAGCATGAACGTTGATGTTTTGAACCACTTTGACTATGGCTGCCTCAGGGCAGGGGAGAGGGCTGGCTCTAGAAACCATCTTATCACCAGCAAACTGGTTGGTCCACTATGTGGGTGTGCTGCTTGTGGGACTCAGTTTGTGGTGGCTCCTCAGATTGATGAAATCCTTTGGATGAAGGACGAAGATCAGCATAAAAAAGAAACTGTCCAGTTGACCTGACTGAACTTTATTGGATACATATGTGTTGCTTCTATGTTAGACAACACATGGATGACTGTGTTATTAAATGTACATCCAGTTGAGAATGTCTTCTGTGTATAAACGTTAAGGCGAATACCCCCTGCACCATTGTGCATGACTGATTGAAGGCTCACAACAACAGGAAGGAGAAGACGATGATTGATTGGCGCTCCATGTGACCAGGGTGGGACAAAATAAACAAGGATTAAAAAACTGATTTGTCTCTGCTGTTTTATTAAAAGGCCTTTAAACTGTAGGATTAGCATGTCAGAAAAGTTTAGTGGTTTTGACACTGTGACTTTTTAACACCCGGTTACCTTGAAACCGGTACTCATCCTATGCCCACTTCGAAGTACAAACATTCTTTGTGTGGACAAACTATGCACACTGGTCAAAAATATCTGCAAACCTCACACTTCTGGCCTTTCTACTTTTGGCAAGGCAAAAACGAGCAGTCGGGGAATTACTTGGAGCAGAGCTTTGCATGCATTACAGGGTAGAAGACTAAAGAGAGATTATCCAAGGCCAGATGTGTCTCTCTCCAAGGAAAAAAAGAAAAAAAAGAAAAAGAAACATGCAGTCCGCTAAGAAGCAGCCACATCCTGCTGCTGCTGGTAAGCGTCAAGCAGTGGGGTGTCGGCGCTCGGCTGTCTGCAGCATCACACCGTCTGTCTCTGAAAGTGCAAGATTTCAGGTTTAGGAAGCGGCTGCCTGTGAATGCTGTCGACACGTCATCCATCATGCTTCAGACAAACCTTTTCCAAGTTGACTGACTGACGGTAATGCAGCATTAGCTTCTGTTTGCTCTAAGACAGATGTCATGCCTGTTTTTGCATTTCCGAGAGGAGAAAACATTGACTTTATATCTGCATGTGACACATGTAAAACTCCAAGTCTGAAAAAAATAAAATAAATGAAGTTTGCACAAAGTACTGCAGGGAGAAAGCTTCTAAACATACTCTGCATTCCTCCTATCACCTCACTGACTTTATACCAGCGCAATTGTAAAGTACAAGTTATTTGATAAGCATTTCAAGGCTGCAGTTCATGAGCTATGACTCTACAGCAGAAAAAAAAAAAAACGGCATGCTTCTCTAGCTACCGAATTGCATTTTATTGAGCCAGGGCTTGTCAGCATTTTTGGTGAGCTGGTAAAATATAATTGTGTCATCCTTTATAAAGCAGTGTTGGGTTGACAGCGCCCAGAGAAGCTTCATTACTCTGCTTTTTATTGGGGTGTGAAGAAGGGACATTCTGTTGGTGATGAATAACGTCTCTCTCGCATAAAGTCAAGGTAAAACACACTGGAAGTGGTGGTGTGGCTCAGACGCACATGCATGGATCATCTAAAATGGAATCAATTCAGCTGAGGAATTAGAGCTGGGTGCTGTAATGGTTTTTATTTGATGTTCATCAATAGCAATATTGATTCATAAGAAGAATCAAACTCAATGGGAAAATGGCAACAAATGTTTTAAGTGGCATTTAGTAATCCATTCCATTTTTTTTTTTTCAAATGTGACCACAAAGGCCAACAACACAATTTTGTTATTTGCCTCCAAGCTTTCATGTTTTATGCGGGAAGCTGCAATTTAGTCAATGAAATTTTAAATAAAAACCACACGTGCAAAGTTTTGACTTTAAAAAGTAAAGCTGCAAAGACAAATAATATTTTCTTGTCTTTTTTAACGTCGACTTACGATCTATGTCTACAATTTTCCAAGAGAGTAAACTTACTTTTCCTTGGATTTATTTTTATTGTTTTGTTTTTCCAGTTGTGTTGTTTGGAAAACTCACTTGGCTTTTTTTTTTTAATTAGCAAACACCATTGTATGGATGGAAAAGAGAACCATTTGTCAGTGCAGCACAGGCGTCTGCAACGTTTACGATCAAAAGAGGCATTCATGCCCCTTCACTCACAAAAATAATCCTAATAATAATAATAATGTTTTATAAACTGATCATCAACTGGCAACAATAATGCACAGTTAACATTATTATAAAAATAAAGCCAGTTTGTTGGACATTTAATTGTAACTTTTTAAAATAATAAACATTTCCATGATGCTGACAGACACTGTACCATCTTATTAGAACTTTGGAACTTTCTGGAGTGTTTATGGACAACTCACTGCCTTTTTTTTTTACCTCTGTGATGTCTTTGTATGTTACTGCTTTATGC
>NC_056510.1:12035840-12039863 GCF_014905685.2 Nematolebias whitei | reverse complement strand
TAAAAGGTCTTATGTATTTAAACACTAATAGCTATTACCAAAGGTGAGCTTTAATTTTTTACATTTTTTACATTTTCTTGACAGATTCATGTAGAATCCCTTATTTTAATAACTTTGGATACCTTAGAAAAACTTTTTTTTTTTTTTTGCATTTTCTCTTCTCAGCAACTATTGTATATAGTTATTTTGTTTTTAATGAAATGAATAAATTTCCAAAAAAAAAAAAAAAAGTATTAAAAATGTTACCTTTCTGGTAAATTTGAGAGCTCACATTGTGTGGCTGGAATTGAGATTAATGAAGTGACTAAAAGGCTAGCAGACATTCAGCATGCTTTCATTTTTATGTTTTGTTCCTCGCATTTTTAGTATCAGTAACAGGTGTGCAAAGAAAATGACATAAATTAGGCTTTCCTGGTATTGTTATACAAAGTAAATAATAATGTGTTACATGTTGTCATCATTGCATGTTCCCATACAATGGCAAAATTGGCTCTTTGCATTTAACCCATCACACCTGATACACTCAGGTGGAGCTGTGGGCAGCTATTGGGGATGCCTGGGGAGCAATTGGGGATGTGGTGTCCTGCTCAGAGACACCACAAGATGTGCAATGACCGCGGATTGAGCCAGGGACTTCCGGGTCCTGAGTCGGCTAACCCTGTCTCTACACCATTTCGCCCGCCTATGAAAATCAATAAAGCCAAAGTTATTTTTGGTCAAAGGAAGTGCTGCTGCAGGGGGATCAAAGAGCCACAGGTTCAGAACATTTCAGTGAAACTAGTCAAAATCATAAACTCAGAAACCTGAGGATCTTGATCAAACCTAATTAAGGTGAGAAGGGGGGGGGGGGGGTCGCTCCAGGGACTCACTCTTTAAATTAGAGCTCCATAGTTTTCAATTTCATTTCCTATGCACAATCAAGCACACCCAAGAGAGGTAGGATTCACTGAATGGATGTGTAGGAAGCACTTAGTAACATAAAAAACGCATGTTGATGAATGCAACGATGCAACAATAAAGCCACAGCAGATCTGCAGGGAAATGTAAGGTCCTAGTTTCCTTTTCTCGTGACAGGGATTAAGCACAAATATCCCTGACTGGTATTAACTTTTTTTCATGATTGCTCTGTTTCAAAATGGGGTTTCAGTTTGTATCTCTTTGGTAATTTCGCTGCAGGATAGGCAGATGCCATCCTCAGTAATAACAGTAATGAGAAGCAGCCGATATAATCTGCAGGGCTCGAACGATAAGGGCCTTTAAAGGCCTGTTGATGCTCACGGTCGACACGGCCATGCTCTTTTCAGACATGATGCAATGATTTATTTGTGTTTCCTGATTTTATTATTTTTTTTAGCATTCACAACAGTATCACAAAACCTGTAAACATTACTGGTGGTGTTATTTATTTATTTCACAACATTAATGTTTTTTTTATAAGTATTCAGTTAAATTGACCCACATCACAAATGAAGTTATTAGTAATCTAATGTACACAATCAGTGTTGAAATGTGTTAATAAAATGTTTATCAGCAACCTTTTTAAAGCAAAATCAAACAAATAAAACAGATAGAGTTTTTTTTTTTTTATCCCCACATTTTTTCCACACATGCCTTAGTAAAAAAATGACAAGCACAGCCCCAAACCCTGATCCATGAGAGGTGTTTAGTGGGGGGCAAACGTCACTATGTGTAATTATAGACGATCACACCCTCAGAAATTCCTTCAGTTCACTAAGTGAACAAGTGACAGCGACTTCTTTTTATCTCTCGAGCAAACATTGGCTTAAAAGAGCATGGCTTAGAGTCAATATCAAGTTATTACTCAAAATTCTTATCACAGTTTGTCAGGCACATAAAAAATTCTTCTGAAGTTGCCTATTGCGTTTAATTATTATTTATTTGTTTTCATTTGCTTATTCTCCCAACAGGAGTTTTACAGTTGTATTAATAAAACTAATAAAAAGGTATTCAACAGGAATATATTTATTAATTGACAAAATATATCATGTTTTCTAAAAATTACTTATTGAAGAGACTTTCATGTTTTCATACAGAGGTTTCATGTGGAATAAATGTGTTTGCTTATCTGTGGTAACGTTTCATATTTGCATCTGCAGCAATGTTGATGAAGACCAGAGAAGGAGGCCATGGAACTGAGATTAATTAAATATTTATCTTTCCTTGAAAGGATGCATATCACCCGCTGCTTCTAGATTGAGGATTCAGGATGTCTGACGCAGCCACATCTCACAAGATCTAGTCCTTCTTGAAGTATGTGTTAAAACTGACTCACAGCCACTACCACTTAAACTTCACTTCAGTACTATTTGTTAATTTTTAGTAAGTTACAGCCATTTTTGTATTGGCTAAAATTGGTTAATTGTGGCAGACATCTTGAATTGGGGTGACCCAAAAAATAAACCTGTTGTAGATGTTTCTATTTTTGTGTTTACTACGTTTGCTTAGTCAGTTTGGTTTGGTGACCTTCTTGATTCCCCACCATCACAGACATGTACACCTTAGATGCAGGAAGAGGGCCACCTGCATCATGCAGGACCCCACTCACCCAGCACACACACTTTTTGCCCAGCTCCCCTCAGGCAGGAGGTTGAGGATCATTTAAGGTAGAACCACTAGACTGAGGAACAGCTTCTACCCTGAAGCTGTTAGACTCATGCATTCCCTAATCAGAATTATCACTGTGAAAAAAAAAAATCACTGTAATATAATTTGATTGATATGTGCTGCTGATTATCCATGCTGCTGATCTCATGTTGCTGTGTTCATTCGTACTCATCTGCTCACACAGACTCATGTTTGTGCTGTTGTTTGGCAAATAGTTTTTGTGCTACTAGTGCTTAGTGTATTCTTAGTTTAGTGTATTTCTTAATTCATATCTTAGATTTTATTACTGCTTTTCTTTTACATTTTATACTTTTGTTGGATATAATTGGGACCTTGTGTAGAGTTTTGTCCCACAACATGTACTACATATGGTGCGAATGACAAATAAAAAAACTTTGACTTTGACTTAAACTAAATAGGACTGATTTCAAAAGCAATTCAGTTATAGACGTTCAACCAATGATTGCTTTCCAACAGTTGCATTTAACTTTGACTACTGGGCCATGAAATAGTAGCTGTGAAGACAAACAGATGTGGGTAAAACTGATGTAAGATGTTTCAGTTCATAGGGTCATTGTTGTGCAGCTGAATTCATCCGTCTGTGAAAGGAAAACTTAGAGCTAACTGTAGCTAAACAACATTTGTGTGGGTATATATATATATATATATATATATATATACATACACAAAGTATTTATCAGAGACTACTTCCTCAGGTGACTGAGACGAGCTGGTCTGGGAAGCTCAGTCCTCACCTCCTTCTACAGGTGTGCAGTGGAGAGCATCCTGTGCTCGAGCATCAACATGTGGCATGGAGGCTGCACAGCTGCAGAAAGAATAGCTCTGCAGAGAGTGGTGAAGGCTGCACAGAAGTCTGTTGGAGTCAGTTTCCCCACCATCACAGACATTTACACCTCCAGATGCAGGAAGAGAGCCATCTGCATCATGAAGGACCCCACTCACCCAGCACACACAATTTTTGCCCCGCTCCCCTCAGGAAGGAGGTTGAGGAGTATTAAGTGTAGAACCACTAGACTGAGGAACAGCTTCTACCCTGAGGCTGTTAGACTCATGAATCTCTAACCAGAATAATCACTGTAAAAAATCACATCATGTTGCTGCTGATCTGTTTCATGTTGCTGCTGATCTGTTTCATGTTGATGTGGTCATTCGTGCTCATCTGCTCACACGACATGTTCGTGCTGCTGTTCGACGAATTGTTTTTATGCTAATTAGTGCTTAGTGTATTTTTCATTGATGTTTTTCTTAGTTCATATCTTAGACGTGATCATTGTTTTTATTTTACATTATATTGTTGGATGTAACTGGGACCCTGTGTACATAATTTCGCTCCACCACATGTACCACATGTACCACATGTGGTGCGAATGACAATAA
>NC_056510.1:12030528-12035740 GCF_014905685.2 Nematolebias whitei | reverse complement strand
ATATCCATCCATTATCTTTACCCGCTTGTTCCATTTTGGGTCACGGGGGTCGCTGGTGCCCATGTCCAGCAACCACTGTGCGAGGGGCGGGGTACACCCTGGATGGGTCGCAAATCCATCACAGGGCCACATAGAGACAAACGAGACAAACAACCATTCACTCTCACTCACATCTAGGGACAATTTAGAGTTACCAATCAGCCTAACATGCATGTTTTTGGTCTGTGGGAGGAAACCGGAGTACCCGGAGAAAACAGCCACAAACCAAAACTTACTGAAATATAAGCATTGCATTTAAGACTGGGCTTTCTACATACAATAACAGTTGCATAATAATGGATTTAAAATATATATTTTAGTTTACACTTTTTTATTTATTCGTTTTGACATTTCCTTTTGTTTGTGCATTGCTGACTGTATAGATTAAAAAATCTCATGTTCACTGCAAAGCCCCACCATGTGCACAAATGGCACTCAGTTGCATTGTACGCCCACTTTTCTTGCCTTCTGCCACCAACATGCCACTCTTCTGGTGTAGCCCTGACAAGTCCCTGACTGTAGTGTCAGTCATAAGTCACTTTTTAACCAAGCCATCTTGTTGTCTTGTGTCAGCCCAAACTAAAGGGAACAGTCGTAACACTGATGCGTACATGTGGGAGGCCTGTCAGCCAGTCAGTACAAAGGACTGAGATGCTTGCAATTTTGTAAGAGCATTCATGCTAAACTGTTGTAAAACTGCTTTTTGTTCATCTTTCATGGACATAACTGAACATTTCTACCATTTGCAGACTGTTGAAATCTTATTTTGAACTAAATAAAGGTTGCAAACTTTAAAATGTTACGGTTTACTTTACAAAATTTGTCTTTTTTTTTTTTTTTTTTACAGCAACTTGCACATAAGAAATAGGGGGCAGACTAAAAAGGCATACATTATTATTTTTATTTTTTTTGTTTGAAATAAAAACAACTGAACATGAATGTTTTAAAACTGTAGTTCTATATTACTTTTATTTCTTAAATTGTGCATATATCATAATGCTTGGATTTGGTTTATCCCACTACAAGATATATGTATCAATAAAGCTTGAGTGTAATATTTTCATGAATGTGTTGGTAGAAAAAAAAAAAGGTAATACCCCAGTAAACAAAGGCAAGAACTCTAAAAATAAAAAAAAAGTTTTTATAAGCTTATCTCTGACAGGCTGACAGCACAGCAACGACAGCAGAAGGGAGTTGGGGAAAGAAAATATTATTTCATAACACATTCAGCATTTTTTGGGAAAATATGGAAGAAAAAAATAGTTTTTGTGTTTGAACTGTGTATAGCACAATAATGTTTAAAACATATGTTGTATGAATGAGGTGTTTGACGATCTGACAACTAAAAAAAACAATTTACTACTTGTGTACATACAATCATTGATGTAAAACTGTGGATGTGCACAGCAAGAAATGAAAGATTGCAAAGTTATTGATTAAACTGAGTTAAATCAAAAATAAATTTTAGAATGATTGCTTTAAATGATGTGTGTTCATTCAACCTCCTCACTGATATTTTTGATTTATTTGTTGAGATGTTTTGGCCTTCATCCAAAGGACTTCATCAGTCCGAGGAGCCACAACAAATTGAGTCCCACAAGCAACACACCTACATAATGGACTAACCAGTTTGCTGGTGATAAGATGGTTTCTGGGGCCCACCTTCTCCCCCGTTGACTCCCCTGAGGCAACCACAGCAAAAAAAAGCACATTACACCAGTTTTGGTCTCACTGCACTGGTTACCGGTTCACTTTATAATCCAGTTCAAAATACTCATGTATGTCTACAAATCAATGAACAGTTTCTCCCCCCCCCCACCCCCCCACCCCCCACCCCCATCTCTCTGATCTGCTACAACCGTATGTCCCAGTCCCACCACGTTCCCTGAGGTCAGCGGACCAGTTGCTCCTCATAGTTCCAGGAACTCGTCTTAAGCGGGGGGGGGGGGGGGGGTAGACCATCATACCACCAGCAAACTGGTTGGTCCACTATGTGGATGTGCTGCTTGTGGGACTCAGTTTGATGTGGCTCCTCAGACTGATTAAGCCCTTTGGATGAAGGATGAAACGTCTCAACAACAAGAAAAAAAGAAACCATCCAGATGACCTGACTGAACTTTGTTGGATTTTCTACCTGGATTATTGAGCATGAATGTTGATCTCCTCACTAGACATGTTTGTGCACCTACAGTGTAAAATATTTAGTTTTAGCAAAGATTACCATATATTATTTCATATTTTTCAACAGTCAGCTTTCTGTCATTACTGTAGGGGAGTCCACGAGAAGTTGGACCAATGGAGAAAACATATTTTATCAACACCCAAAGGGACCAGAGGAATAAGTTGTTTGTCAGGGAAACGTTTCCCACAAAACATGAATAAGGATGAGCAAGGAGTTGGTGTGTGGATCATTTAGTGGCCAGGAGAGAAATCATCCACATTTTCAAACAAGTGTGAGATATGTATGTGTATGCATGTTTACACTTCTGCCTGAGTGCATTTATGTTCTCCAAGTGTTTGTTTGTGTGACACTGAAATGCATTAATTTGATTCCAGCCAAAGTGAGCTCTCTTGAAGAGAATCTGTAGTAGCAACAATTCAGCAGGGACTGCGGTGCCAAAGTGGGAGGGCCTGGCTCTCATTGAAATTCAAATGGCTTTGCAACATATTTAATGCTCAATTTCATCTTCAGGAAATACGCTCCAAAATGAGATTTAAAAAATGAGATGCAAGGAGAAATGGGAAAACACGGCAGCACACTCTGCTGCAGTTCATAGATCCTGATAATGAATAGAATTGTGTTTACGTCTTGGATCTTGGAATCAGCAGTGGCATGTCTGGCTTTCTGCTTGTAGGATTGTAAAAATAAACAATGAGCTCTCAGCAGTGTCCTGATCCTGATAAATTTCCTAAAATGAAACGTGAAAATGACTTATAGACCTTTAAATGTTATTACTCACAACAAAGAAAGATCACTGTCTAGACTAGTGGTTCCCAAAGTTGGAGCCAGAAACAAAATGTCAAGTTTGCAATCATTAGATGGTTTACAGAAACACAGATTAACAGGAAAATAGTTGCTAATTACATTTTTTTATGTGCCTTTTGTGGGAGATAATATGTAATGTTAGGAGTGCATACAATAGTTCCTTGCTACTTCACGGTTTGTTTTTCATGGACTTGCTCTATCACGGTTTTTCTAAGTAAAACTGGACATGACACACAATTGGCTAATTGATGGATGAGCCACACGATCGGCATGGAATTTTTATTTAAAATACATTATTTTAAATTATTTAGCCCCTGTGTGCAACCCACAGCTTGCAGAAGAAGCTTCCTCCTGCAAAATGTCAGCTCTCCGCTCTGCAGCGGAGAAGTGGGCGTGGCCGAGAGCGCTGGCAGGTGGCAGAGATGATGACATGCTGTGCTCTTTTAGAGCGTTTAGAGTTTAGAAACATTGTTTAGAAATATTTTTTAGAATATTGCAATAGTTTGGGAAGGGTTTAAATCACCTTTTAGATATATTTATAAATATATAAATACTAAAATAAGCTATTTCTTACTACTTGCATTACTATTCCTGCTCTGCAGTTTTTCACTTATCATGAGGCTTCAAGGTACGGATCCCCCGCGATAAACGAGGGACTACTGTAAGGGTATTTTTGATATATAATCCTTGCCCTAATGTTAGTTTGCATATTGTAGCTAAAGACACGTGTGGTCAAAATTTTGCTGTCCATATTTTGTGGTTTAAGTGCTGCAAAGGTTTTGAAACAATGGTTCAAGAAAAACAATCTGTTGTGAAGGTGAAGTAGTGGAAAAATTCACTAAATGACATTTTAAAACCATTTGAACACATTTTATGAATTAAAACACCTCAAGCTGCATAAAAATGGCATTTTGAATCAAATTTGTGGGGGATTTGCAGTGTTTTGCTTTCACAACAAATGGTTGTTTTACTTCATATTTTCTCTAAAAGTAAAGTTTGTGTTGCGTAGATGTTAGTCAGCCAATACATTTATTGAATGCATTTAAACTCTCCAACAGGAATGTGATTTGTTAGCGAACATGGTACTTGTTTGGTGAAAGTAAATGCATGTATTTTCAAGAAAGCCACTAAACTGTCCTCGTTTAAATTTTTAAATGTATGAGGTCTAACTTGCTTATTGTAGCTTCTCTACTAATTTTAAGCCTGACTGCACTCACATTGGAAGCATATTTCAAGCAGTCTCATACAAGTCATATCCGTTAAATGGAAATTACCATCTTTCAAAGCATGATCAGTCAACTTACAACAAAAAAAGGGCTTCTGAATTTTGTTATTTTGGCTTTGGGACTTATTAAAATATGCAGTTCTACCTTGAATCACCCAACAGTATCTATCGAGATAGTTTTGCTTCATAAAACATTCTGATTTGCTTTTTCACTGAGCATTTCAAAGACTGGCCTTGTCATTTGTTTGAAAAAAAAAAGTATCACAAAGTCACTAATTCCGTCAGGAGCTTACCTCAAGGCATTCATCATGCTAAAAAGACAGCTTTCTGTTTACAGAGCAAGCTTTCACCCCTAGTCATGGCCATCAAAAATTCAATACGTGCTTTCATTGTGTTTTCTTTGAAGCAACATTGGAATAAAATAAGAAAACTTTGTGTCATCTAACTCTGCTTATGCATGTATTCAGTTAGTGTGGTACTCTGTAGCAAACGTCCAGGGTCAAAATTGCATAAATATGTTATATCGGAAAGAATATAATTCATTTTAGAGTGATTTTGTTTTTGACTGGTCTGTGCAACACGATTAGCTTTTGCCACACACCAGTCTTTGGGACAGGTGTTGTGTGCTGCAGATTTGGGATGATAGATTCCCTTGTTACTCCGTACAAAGCCAGCTCAATAATGTTGGAACTTCCTAGAGTTTTTTTTTTTTTTTACGTTTTTATCATTCACTACCAGCAGGCATAACTAAATAGGCTCATCTATACACGTCAGTTCCACTTTACCTCAGCTTCACAGATCAACTCACATTCCAGGCACAAGGTTAGGATATCCTGATTGTTGCAGCTTTAGTGATGTGTACAATGATTCATATTTTGATTAAATAATATTAAAAAAACAGCAATACCATCAATTTTACAGCATATATATATATACATATATATATATATATATATATATAT
>NC_056510.1:12026834-12030428 GCF_014905685.2 Nematolebias whitei | reverse complement strand
TGCACTGATATGAATTTGTGCATTTTGCAAAATCAGTTATGTTATGCTTATTTTTTTTTTTTTTTTTTTCCTTGTTCATGCTGTATTTTTTTTTATACCTGGAAAAAAAAAAGGTTTCAGTTTTAGGCATAACATAACTGATTTTGCAAAATGCACAAATTCATATCAGTGCATGGACATTATCCTAATTGATTATAACTAGTATTTTTATTATTTCATGCCCACCCTAAGTATTAAATATAATGATTCAATTTCATTATAATTCAGGAAACTATGCAATTGTAAAAATCTAATATTTTCCCTTGTTTAGCCGTAACATTGATTTATTCTGACTGTATTGTGATTCTGTGCTTTTGTGTATATTCTTTCAATGCCTCATTTATTTGCATATTCATGAACTTTTTACATGTAGAGGACTTTATCAAGTGCTGATGTTTTTAAATATGTTTATAATAAATATGACTTTTGAATATCAACACTTCTTGATGTATCTGTAATCTCATCTCACAGTATACAACAGTCTTCAGTCAAACAAGATTTTGGGAACTAAATAAGGAAAAGTTAGACAAAATGCTGATTTTAGTGGCATAAAATTATGTTGCAGTGTATATTTATTTCACACATCAGAGCTGTCTTACCCATATTCTTCAGTCTTTTCTCAACTTTGTCTTGGTCCCGTTATAGAGTAGTAATTGTTGTGTTAGTATAATTTTAGCACAGGATGATCATGTTTTATCCAGCTTCCAAACGGTGCTAGTGGTTTTGTGCACTCTGGTTTTCAACAACTGAATGCATACTCAAATACTTTGCAATAAACTTTGTAATTCCTTTCACCTTTTTCAAGTAAGAAGGAGACTTTGGCATCACTTATTTGATCATTCCCAGTTAGCAGAAGCAGCTACCATCAGTGATTCTACTTCCTCAGGCGGCTGAGGTGAGCTGGACTGGGAAGCTCAGTTCTCACCTCCTTCTACAGGTGTGCAGTGGAGAGCATCCTGTGCGCCAACATCAATGCGTGGCATGGAGGCTTCACAGCTGCAGAAAGAAATGCTCTGCAGAGAGTGGTGAAGGATGCACAGAAGACCGTTGGAGTCATCATCCCCACCATCACATACATGTACACCTCCAGATGCAGGAAGAGGTCCACCTGCATCATGAAGGACCCCACTCACTCAGTCAGCACACACATTTTTTGCCCCACACCCCCAGGCAGAAGGTTGCAGAGCATTAAGTGTAGAACCACTAGACAGATGAACAACTTCTACCTTAAAACTGTTAGACTCATACATCCTTAACCAGGATAATCACTACAATGCCCCTTTAATTGATGATATCTGACTTATCTGTGCTGCTGATTATCCATGCTGCTGATTTCATGCTGCTGATCTCATACCATACCAGATTTATTTATAGAGCACTTTAAACACCTACAGGACCAAAGTGCTGTACACACAACAAAACAATCATACAGTCAGATAATAAAAATGATTAAAATGATTAAAAGTCACATAAAATAAGAACAACCATGCAATCAGATAATGCAAGTTATTAAAATTATTAAAAGTCAAAATCTCAGATGGTGTCAAAGGCCACGGAGAAGAGATGGGTTTTAAGAAGAGATTTAAAAACAGACAGGGAAGAGGCCTGTCTGATATTCAAGGGAAGGTCGTTCCACAGTTTAGGAGCTGCCACAGCAAAAGCACGGTCTCTCCTCTGGGCTTACGCTTTGTCTCTGGCACACTCAAGAGCAGCTGATCACATGACCTGAGGGATGGAGAGGGTGTATGTGGATGCAGCAACTCGGACAGATAGGGCGGGGCAAGTCCATTAAGAGCTTTAAAAGCAGATAAAATAATTTTTAAATGAATCCTGGAATGTATGGGCTGCCAGTGCAGGGAGGCTAAGACAGGAGAAATGTGTTCAAACTTTCGTGTGCCAGTTTAAAGCCGTGCTGCAGCCTTCTGTACCCTCTGAAGCTGACAGATACATGAATCACTGATTCCTGTATAGAGTGCATTACAGCAGTCCAGCCAAGTGGTCACAAAGGCGTGAACTACTGTTTCAAAATGCTGCTTAGAAAGAATCGGCTTCACCTTAGCCAGCTGCCTCAGATGGAAAAAAAAAACTAGTTTTAACAACTGCTCTGACGTGGTTTTCTAATTTTAGTCCAGCATCGACTTTGGCCCCCAGGTTTGTAATCATTGGCCTGATATACTGGGCCAATGAACCAACATCGACATTGGGAGTCTCAGTGGAGCTTCCAAAGATCATCACCTCAGTCTTTTCCTCATTAAACTTTAAGAAGTTCACAGCCATCCAGGCTTTGATGTCCTGTATATATATATATATATATATATATATATATATATATATATATATATGTATATATTTGGGTATCTTGGTCGACTCGCATTTCTCTTTTAAGCTCCACGTGGAAAACCTAAGAAACTGAAAGTTAAACACGGTTTCTTTTTTCAGAAACAGATCCTGTCTAACTCTGAATGCTAGAAAATGCCTTGTAACTGTGACTTTCCTTCCCTACATTGATTACGGTGACACTATTTACATGAATGCTCCTACAAGCACCCTGCAGATGTTGGATGCTGTCTATCACAGTGCATTTTGATTCATAACTGGCTGTGATTATCGTACCCACCACTGCACCCTGTATTCACTGGTTAACTGGACATCATTAACTTCACGCAGACTCTCCCACTGGTACATTTTCATCTTTAAATCACTTCTTGGTCTGCTGCCTTCATACATCTCCTCCTACATGTCTCTGTGTGAGTGCAGCTACAGCGTGCGCTCTCAGGACATTATTACCTGCAGTGTTCCCTCAGTGAGGACTGAACTTGGCAAAACTGCCTTCTCCTACTCCACTCCTGTTTCCTGGAATATCTTGCAAAAAAGACCTGTAGCTGTTGACCTTGACCTCTCTACGTGGCTTTAAGAATCTGTTGGACTCCTAGCAAAAACCAACACAGACATGTCCCTGTTTTTAGTTTTCTACATTTGCCTTATAATCTAGCTGTTTTTGCAACCTTTTTTGCCATCTTCTTTTAATTTGTAAAAAAAAAAAAAAATCTTTATGCCTTTTTATAATGGTTTCTTGTTGTTGCTGTTGTCCATTGTTGTCATCTTTCTTTGTTGAATTCAGGTCTCTCTTGTAAATGAGTCCCCGAGGCTCAATGAGATTTACCTGTCTAAATAAAGGTTGAATGAATATTCATGCCCATCTGCTCATTTCAGACTCATGTTCAGACTGCTGTTTAATATACCATATTATTTTACATTATTAGTGTTTAGCATATATCTTAGATCATTGTACTGTATACTGCTTCTTTATCTAGTTTATATTTTTGCTATTTTTGAGTGTAACTGGGACCTTGAGCTCACAATTTCTTTCTACCTCATGTGCCACATATGATGCGAATGACAGTAAAAAAAAACTTGACCTTGAACCTTGATCCTGTATTTACCCCCACCCCCCACCCCATTGGTTGAAAACATACACAACTAGCAAATAGTGTGCTTCTTGTCATTATCCCTTGTTACTCCTGATGGTCTCCGCAGCCTTACGACACTGCCCGT
>NC_056510.1:12014929-12026734 GCF_014905685.2 Nematolebias whitei | reverse complement strand
TATATATATATATATAGTATTTTCTTGTGACTGCTGTTTTTGTCAGGGGTTGCCACAGTGAACTAGTTTGCACAAATATTTGGCAAATGTTTTCACACCGGATGACCTTCCTGGCACAATCACAGACCACCGAGATACCACAACCCTCTGTGTAGAGCAAAGAGCTGCTATCTAGGGTACTCCGTGGAGCAGATGGTGGAGGTTAAGGGCCTTGCTCAAGGTCCCAGAGTGGGGCAAAGGAGGGTGGAGGCAGGTGTGAGTGCTTCACCTTTCCCACCCACATTTTTATGTTAATCCAGTGAGTTGAACTGGCAACCAGCCTGGCTGGTTAGGGTTAGGGTTAGCCTTCTCTAACCACTGTGCCACAATTCCCCTTTAGCATCATAAAAAGGCAAAGTATTTCCAAACACTGGCTTTCAATGCAGAAGGTACGGATGGTTCATGTCTTGGTTAGCCCTTGCCATCTCACATACAGTATGTGTTGTGTACAACATAAACAGTCCAGGTGCTGCACTTTCATATTTCAGAGTTCTGCCCTTTGCATTACTTAGCATAATGTTGTTGAGAATAGGGAAAAAATATATAAATTAATTAATTCAAAACCATTCATGTCTGTGGTGTGATGCATCAAAAATCAAATTATAACCTCCATCCCCTAGCGGTGAACATAAGGTGAAATGATGAGGCTGGGGTCTTAGATTGCTCAGCATTTATTGATACATAAATCCAGAAAATGTACAATAGAAAACACAAACTTGTTTTGTATTACTGCAGAAAAGGATAATGTACCAAATATCTAGCTGCCAGCAGGATTGTTATAATAGGAAAATAGCAGTCCAACAAAACCACCTTCTAAAGCGTCTATATACTGCCCTGGCTACCCTCCATCGACACTGATGGCTTTACAAATATAGTCAGGAGGTAATTTTATTTCTTCTACAAAGTGCCAATAAATGTCACCATGTTTAGAAGCAATACTGCTGTAATCTGTGCTTGTGGTTTGAGCAGGAAGATTGTATGGGTAAAGGAAAATCCCCAAACTTATTATTTTTTTCTTTGACTCAATAGGATGTATCTTCTCAAAGTGTTGTTTCATAACAGTTGATGTCTTTGTCAGATCCCTGATATTTCTTTCTGTCTCCTCACAGATCAACTAAAACTCACCCCGGACCTGTAGTTCATCTGAGTGACAGCCCAAAGGATGAAGGCAAGGTGAGTAGGCAGATAAAAGAAGCGCCCCTTGGTTTTCTTTTAGTTGTACAAACTCAAGGAAGCTGCTTCGTTCTCCCTCTGCTGTGCTCTTGGTTAAACTTCTATTAACTCCAAACTCTCTGTAGTATATCTCTTTTCCCTGCTTTCATGTTTTCTTTCTTCCTTCCTCTCCTTTAAAATTATGCATGCATAAATAGAGATGTGAGAAACCTGTAGTTCTTTTCATTTGAAGAGTTGAGTTTTTTTCTAGGGTCAAACCTAATCAAGTTGGAGGGAAAAGCGGCAGCTGGAGGCAGTGTGAAAGGAAACTTGTTGCATATTGATTTTTTTAGCATGATTTTGCAGCCTTGGGATGAAAGCCGACTTGAATTAAAATTAAATAAATAAAATACACGTAGGTTCACAGCTGCGTTTGAAAACTGCAGAAACACTGCACTTACGGTGCAGTTTTGCAGAAAATAATATTTATGTTGCTTAACTCAATGCACCAGATGGTTTGGTACTCAGAACCATCTGGAACAAATTTACTGGGAACTGTTTGGGAAAAAGCAGCCACTTCCAAGAAAACACTTGGCAGGTGATTGGATTAAGAAAGAAAAACATATTTTCTACCAAGAAAAACCTCGACTGCATTTTTTTTCTTCCCTTCCAATGAAAACAAACAACTCTGATCTAAATGATGCATTAGCAACTTTGACACTTGCCTCTATAGCCAGGTTCAGTCATCTCAGCCCACCTGAAGCTACAGTGCAGCTTTAATCTGGCAATATGTTGTTTTATTCATGTTCCATCTGCTTTGCAAGATAAAATTAACAAAAAAAAAAAAATGTTTTATCACTTTCAGCTGAAAGGCAAAGGTGGACAATAATGTGTGTTTGTGTGTGTACGCATATGAGTTTGTCTGTTAGCCAAATATCTCATGAACCACTGAGCAGATGTTATTGAACTTGACAATTTAGAATGTATTAAAAAATAAATTTGCAAATTCCATGGCTGCTACACAAGATGTTTCTGTCTGTGACTCTAAGCCTAACCCTACCCTAACCTGTAATCAGTTTTCATCTATTGAAATATCTACCTAAGCACAAAAAATAGTACCACTTTTTTCTGCCAGTTTGTATTTTTTCTAAGGTTTTTGCTTCAGTATTCTCCACTTTTTAAAGTTTGAGCAAATGAGCATGCAACATCTAATGGTTTCCCTCCTGTTATTTGATTTAAAGGTTTCAGTTTATTTCTCACTCACACTTTTTAGTTTTAATAGAGTTTGTGTTGCCTTGATATATATTTTTTTCTCATCTGTAATATTTTGTCATCACCTTTACTCTGTGTAGACATGCATATAACTATATAGGTGATGCTTCTTGGTGGTTTTCCAGCCAGCTCATTAGACTTTTTTCACTTGTCCCAGCAATTTATCTGCTCCAGACTACCTTCCTGTTTTTGACAGGCATCTCTTATTAAACTTTGAGTTTTGGACTTTAACTGTCCTGAATTATGTGTCTGTGTCAAGCACCTGGCATCTTTCACAATACCAAAGCTGTAAAATAATGTAGAGAATAAATATTTGCAGATTTATGTTTTGCATCATTAAACAGATCTATTTCCAAATGAGAATGCACAGCATTATACACAGACAAAAAAATATATTTAGTCAGCCACTCTTTGTGCAAGTTCTCCTACTTAGAAAGATGAGAGAGGTCTGTAATTTTCATCATAGGTACAGTTCAACTATGAGAGACAAAACGAGGAAAAAAATCCAGGAAATATAGTGTAAGATTTTTAAAGAATGAATTTGTAAGATATGGTGGAAAACAAGTATTTGGTTAATAACAAAAGCTCTACTCAGTACTTTGTGACATAACCTTTGTTGGCAATGACAGAGGTCAAGTGTTTCCTGTAAGTCTTCACCATGTTTGCACACACTGTAACTGGTATTTTGGCCCATTCCTCTGTTCAGATCTCCTCTAGAGCAGTGATGTTTTAGGGCTGTCACTGGGCAACATGGATTTTCAACTCCCTCCACAAATTTTCCATGGGGTTGGTGTCTGGATACAGGCTAGGCCACTCCAGGACCTTGAAATGCTTTTTACAGAGCCACTCCTTCGTTGCCCGAGTGGTGTGTTTGGGATCATTGTCATGCTGGAAGACCCAGCCACGTTCCACATTCAGTGCTGTCACTGATGGAAGGAAGTTTTGGCTTAAAATCTCATGAGACATGGCCCCGTTCATTCTTCCCTTAACATGGATCAGTCATCCTTTCCCTTTCGCACAAAAACAGCCCCAAAGCATGATGTTTCCACCCCCATGCTTCACAGTAGGTATGGTGTTCTTGGGATGAACTCAGTATTCTTCTTCGTCCAAACATGACAAGCTGAGTTTTTACGAAAAAAAGTTCTATTTTGGGTTCATCTGACCACATGATATTCTCCCAATCATCTTCTGGATCACCCATATGCTCTCTGGCAAACTTCAGACGGGCCTGGACATGTACTGACTTAAGCAGGGGGGCACGCCTGGCACTGCAGGATTTGAGTCCCTCTCAGTGTAGTGCATTACTGATGGTAGCCTTCATTACTTTGGTCCCAGCTCTCTGTAGGTTATTCTACAAGTCCCTCTGTGTAGTTCTGGGTGTTTTGTGCACCGTTTTCATGATCATTTTGACCCAACAGGATGAGATCTTGCTTGGAACCCCAGATCGAGGGAGATTCCCATTAGTCTTGAATGTCTTCCATTTTCTTACAGTTTCTCCTACATATCCTGATGAATGCTCAATAATCCAGGTAGAAAAATCTAAAAATGTTAATGTTAAATGTTCTGGTCCTCTGGACATTCAAAAAACAAAACAAAACAAAGCAACAATAAATAAATAAATAAAAGAAATGTAGAAACGTTTCGTCTTTCATCCGAAAGACTTCCTCAGTCTGAGATGTTGTATTCAGCTCAGTCTCTTAAATAGCACCTTCTCAGGGTGGATCAACCAGTTTGCTGCTGACAACCAAAACCAGCTGATCACATGGTCAAGAAGGACCATCAGCCTAACAATGGATCATTAGCACACTGATGGCTGTTTACTATTCACAGGAGGCTGAGTGCTACTAGCAATAACAACATTGTAAGAGAGGGACAGTTGAACACAGAGGCCTCAACCCCTGTTTAATGGTGGACGCTTTCTTTTCACAAAGATGGCCTCCTTTACTCCTCTCTCAAACCATTGTTCCTTTCTATCCAGGATGTGCACATCTCCATCCCTGAAAGAGTGACCGCTGGCCTGGAGATGAGTGTAGACCGCAGAGTTCTGGCCTGATGATGTTGCTCTTCAGTGCTGGGCCATCCTTTTGGCCAGTGTCTGTTTAGTTTCCCCGATGTAAGGCTGATCACCCTCCTGACACTGAACAGCATACACAATATTACTCTGTTTGTGCCAGGGGACAGGATCTTTGGGATGAACCAGTCTTTGCCGTAATGTATTTTGGCGTTTAAAAGCCACTGGGGAGTTGTGTTTAGAAAATAAACGTCTCAGTTTCTCTGATACTCCCTCAACATACGGAATGATGACTGGTCTGGGTTCTTCCCTTTCACCTGATGGCTGACTGGAGTCCTGTTTGGGTTTCTTCTCTGCTTTCAGGAAGGCCAAGTTAGGCTATCCACATTGCTCTAGAGTCTCTAGTTGCTCTCACAATTGATTTATTCACACCAACATGCTTGCCTATTGTAGATTATCTCTTCCTAGCTTGGTGCAGGTCTACAATTTTCTTCCTGGTGTTCTTCGACAGCTCTTTGGTCTCGGTCATGGTTGAGTTTGAAGTGTTACTGTTTGAGGCTGTGGACAGGTGTATTTTATAAAGATAACAAGGTCAAACAGGTCCATTAATACAGGTAACCAGTGGAGGACAGAAGAGCTTCTTAAAGAAGAAGTTACAGGTCTATGAGAACCAGAAATAGTGCTTGTTTTTTATAGACCAAATACTCATTTTCCACCATAATTTACAAATTAATTGTTTAAAAAAAAATCATACAATGTGATTTTTTTTCTCCTCACTTTGTCTCTCATAGTTGAAGTGTACCTATGATGAAAATTACAGATCTCTCTCATATTTTTCTAAGTACTATCTACTACTTTCTCTCTCTCTCTCTTACTCCCTCTCTCTCTCTCTGATGACTGTGCTTTTAAGAGATATATGAAATATGACAGTCAATAAATTTTGTACAATCTGACCGTTGGCTAAGTGTGGAACCAATACTGCATACATTTCTATAAACTGGTATCTGACATTGCCTTACTCAGATTTTGCTTGTGTAGTTATTTTGTTTTGAGAAATCCTATTTACAAAAGCTAAGAAATATTTTGTGTTTATTGTAGTTGTACACAAAAACCCATAGTCTCTTATCTCATAATCTGGATTTTATTTGTACAGACGTCTAAGACAGTTTACTTTCAAAACATTTATCAATAAATAAATTCATGGTCAATGTACAGGTTCTGTCAATGGAAGCTGTGATCTTTGTAACGTTATTTTTATGTCTTTGCAGTTGCTTATAGTATTTGAAGGTGGGACCATTGTACAGTGGGACCTTCGGGCCAAAAAAGCAGACTTCAGAATCTACTATGATGAGGTGAGGGGGAAAAAAAGGGGAACAGAGGAAGAGGGAAACAGAAATTGTCACAGACTATACCCTTTTCATCTTTTTCTAGTTTGATTTGTGACAATAAAACACAAAGATGCTGAAAAAAAAATCACCTGTAACCTGTTAATTATTTCATTAGTAACCTTTCACTAAGTTTGCAATGGTTCTTAAATCAATTTGGCCAGAAACGAAGTGCTCAGAGTGACTGTGTTGTAATCTCCAATCTCAAGTCAGATATTTTACAACATTTTTCTCATCCGACAGTTTTAAAGAGCACAATTTAGCTGTTTGGTCTGCTGTATACATAAAGTTACGTAACAAAGTGGAGTGCAGTTACATCTGAGATGGATCAGCATTTTATATTTTCAACAAGGCAGCCATATACTAATTACTTTTACTTCAAAAAGCAGTCATTGGAGAACCTATAAATGTGTTTTTCCCCATTGCTGTTTTCTTTTGACAGCTTGAACTGCTCTGTTTAATGATAGGCGAAGGTAAAGACCAAGACATCTGTTGTCATTTCACCCAGAAAGTGTCATGGCATAAAACTAGTGATTTGGTGTCCATTTGTCTCAAACTGTTTGTTCCATTTGTGCTGATTATTTGACTCACTCTGGTGAAAACTTTTTTTTTTTCCATTTATATAATGACAACAAAGAACTGATTGGCAACATAATAATTACTACAACTTTTAATAAATTTGCATTAATTGCAGACTCTTATTCTGAAATACTGAGGGTCAGTCTCTTTTTATCTTCAGTTCTTTCCAGTAACAAGCTTTTTTAATCACATATTAGAAAATATATGCTTTCCCAAAAGCTTTTGTTTGTTAAACTGATGGTGGTTCAGACACCATAGACATCATCATTGTTCAGATATTGAAAAATCCTTTTAATTTCAATAATTGATGGCTGGGTGCATAAAAAGAAATAATCTGCACCCTCCAATCAAATTTTATCTAAATTTTTATATCCAGTGTGGCCTCAAACCTTTATTTCCCTTGGATATCAACACTTCATCTCTGCTGTGGCTGCCAGCTCTTATCTCCTCCAGCATTAATTTAACTTTCTGTTCTTCATCACTGTAGCAGAAAACCTCTGCCTCACATCTGCTTAGCTAAAAACAAAAACAACACTCAGCAACACAAGAGTGGACCACTGACGTATCTTTAATGGTGCAACTTCAACTGTTTTCTTTCAATTAAAAATGTCACAATACAGACTTTTCAGTTACATCTGACATGTCACTATTTGTGTTAAGAGTTGTGACTGAATTGATGGAAAACAACTTATTTAAAAAAAAAAAAAAAAAAAAATTATTCCAGCAGGTTACAACAATTTTAGTGTGGTAGAAATATTTTTACCATCACTTTTTGTTTCTCTTTGAATATAATCAAAGGACATCTGCATTTAAAAAAAAGACTATTACCATCCGATTAATTTGATGTTTAATGAAGTGTAAAAAAATACTTCATCTTCCCCAAACAAAGTAAGTTAGTTCACACTGGACGTGCAAATTAGAAAGATGTATGTAGAACAATGTAAAGTCATTTAGACATAAAAATGGACGTTCATTGCCCTCGTGATTTCCTAAAGGAGCTGACTTCTGAACCTCTGGCATAAAAAGATTTTGAAACAGCTCTCAAAGAAAGCTTAATTAAGTATTTGAGATTTTGGGGTTCTGACTTACTTTCAAATGGTTTTGAGTTATTGAAGTTTAAGTTTTAGCAAAATCTAAAAGATAAATTAAAAAGGAAGCTATTTGAAATGTGTCATGACAGGTCTGAAACTGCAAATGTTGTATTTCTATCATCAATTAAAAAAGACAGTTTTGTTATTTGTGATCAGACTACGATATATATGTTTTATTGATGAATGGAATGGATCTAAATACTACTGACAGAAACCCGTTGCTCCTAAAATGAATGATGTATAGGAATCACGTACAGTACCTACATTCTCTAACACCAAACTTTATGATGTGGAAACTTTCTATTTCCTTTGTTTTTTTGGTACAGGCCATTCATTCAGCCAGCTGGCATCATGAAGGGAAACAGTTCATGTGTAGTCATTCAGATGGAAGCCTGACGTTATGGAACCTCAGAAATACTACAAAGCCTATCCAGGTCACCTTCCCTCATGGTGAGATATGCACTCAAAGGAAAATAATAATAAGAACTGTACTGTTTAAATTTGCTATTAGTTGGAGATGTGGGCAGAACTTCTGCTTCACAAGCGGTATTGTAGTAAAACTGGTGATCAAAAATACATAAATAAATACATTAACATCTAAAAACTAGAACAATATTTATATCCTAAAGTTTCCAAACTGTAGGTTTGTATGGGCATCACATCCTTTTATTAACCACCTATTGGTTCACTGTGTCTTAGTTAATAAATATAATCACATTACTTTTCTTTTTTTTTTTAAGATTTATGATACAATTTTAAATAATATCACAATAAAAATGATGAGCCAGCATACCAACAGTGTGGTGACCAGTATAATTAATTTTGAGTGTATTTGAGACATCAGCACAGTTTAATGCAAAACAAAAATGTCCAGATGTTTGTTTGTTTTTTTCCACATTTGAACTGATGAATACAACTTGCACATCATGATCCTCTGCACAATTTAGTTGAATGATTACCATCATATACACAGATGATTTGTGCAGAGGGGCATGTAATACTTCAGTCTTCTTGAAACATATCCTTTTCTTTCCTCTCGTCTTATTTGCTTCTTGACAGGTCGTCATGACCTTGTCAGATTTGTGCTTCTGCATTGTGAACTGTGAAATCACAGAACACTGAGGCATGAAAAAATATATAAAGGGCAGAAAGCTTGACAAACAACATAAGGACATCTTAACTTCAAGTGTTTTGTTAAGGTGCTAGACATTTTTAAAATATGCTCTTCACAGTGTTTTTAAATCACATGCCCAATGATGGTAAGACCCAAAGATGCCACGACACACTAGGGACCACAACCCGTGTAATTTGTAAAGCATTCACTCAACATCTTAGTTTTTGAAAGTTTGCCTTGGCATTGAGCCTACAAAAAAATGTATACATCGCTCATGATGTAAAATTTTATATTACTGACAAATGTGTATAAAAAACATTTTTGTGAAATTTAAAGATAGAAACAGGAGATGCTGCAAGAGAAAAAAAAAAAAAAAAAAACTTCAAGAACTAACAAATTGATTCCAGTCTAGACTACTGGCGTAAACTACACCAATGGTCTAGACCCTCTGGAGTCTTCAGGCCTCCAAGATAAATTTTAGCAAGGAGGTGAGCAGGCTGGTAAGTCCTTTCTGAGGGTGCTCCAAAGACCAGGTTGACTAGATAGGACTCTTTGGAACACCACCAGATGGTCATATGAACAAACAGGGTTGCTTCACTTATCTTAGTCCAACCTACTTTATCATCATGGCTGGAAATTGTTTGGCAAGCCCCTTTTCTAACAGGCATGGCATTTTATGAGGTTAAAATGGGCAGAAAGACAAACAGGGCACATAAAGAGAAAAAGTAAATAAAAAAATAAAAATAAACAGCTGAGACCCAAACATATGTCATATTTGAAGCAGGATGCCAGCAGGTGCTAGACCAAAGTCAGTGCTTTCCCCAGCTGGTCCAGACTATGCACCAGCTTACTCTGGTTTAGTCGAAACATCACCTGGGTACACGACAGCCATGATATAATAGAACATACAACAGACTTATAGGTAGAATATCTGCCGACTCAGAGGTGGAGACTGGAACAGAAACCAGGATTTCAGAATTATAGACAGGTGCAGAACAGCTGGGGGAATGTACAAACCCCAAAACAAGCTGAACATCTGCAGAAAAGAAGTCGAGTAATTCCTCTGCAGACCAGAATTTGAATCAGCAAGACGTCTGCAGATCTAGCTTTTTTTTTCCTGCAGAATTTAGCAAGCCCCATGTGGATACAGACAGGTTTGGTAGCAATGCAGAGCAAAGCGTCACATGGTCTGGCATAACATCCTCTGGCCTAATGTGCTCTGGCTTGCTCTGGTTTTGTTCTGGCATTGCTAACCCAAGCATTGCTATTTCTGGCACTGTTAGCTTAGACTCTTCATAGGGAAAGGAAGGAGAATTGTGACTAGGACGTTTGCAAAAATACTGAGACAGGTGGTGGGGCACAAATGATTACAGGCGGCGTGGTAATACATACAAGCCACTGAGGAAATGCTGCAGTGAAAACCAGCAGGGATCCCAGAGGGCGAGGCTGCAAAGGGCAGGAGCTTATCGCCTGCAGCTTTGCTTTTTTTATGGCAGACCTCCTGAGAGTTGGCTTTGGGACCAGCTGAGGGCTAGCAAACTGGGTTTGCCAGCAGGGAACTGGCACGCAGAAAGCTGGCAGACTGGCTGGAACATCTATCCGAGTGTCATCAGGGTGGATACAAGCCTCAGCATTACGAACCCCAAAATTTGTCCATACTGTATTACTGATTAATAAATGTGAATTAGAATGTTTTAAGTGGTGATATTTGACAAAATATAAATATGATTTTGCAGTTAAAAACATAAAAGTCCCCACATGGCATCAAATATTATATCTTACAGTTACTGACCTTGATAGACTTGAACATTTTAACATTTAGTAAAAGGAAATAAAGGGCTTCAGTCTTATAATGTTTCATAATTTGGACCATTTTAAATTGCCAGATCACCAGAACAACTTCAAAGATCTCTGTCCAGAAAAGTACTAGGACAGTAATGCAGAAATACAGTTCTGCTCAGTTCAGTTTATTTCTATAGTGCTAAATTACAACAGAAGTTGTCTCAGGACACAGTACAAAATCATCCACATATATACAACAATTAGTAAAAGATATCTATCAAAGGAAGTCAGCAGGTTGTGTTGAATCTTCACTCCGTCACAGTCCCCCACCCTGAACAAGCACAAAGGAGACAGTGGAAAGGAAAAACTTCCTTGAATAAACCTCCAGCAGAACCAGGCTCAGGACAAATGACCATAGAAAAAGCCTGAGGACAAAAGTACAGAAGTACAGATGTACTTTTTAAAAGCATTTTCATGAGTTGTTTTTTAGTTTGTTTGGTTGTTTGTTTGTTTTTTTGTTGTTGTTGTTGGTCTCATTGTTATTGTTTTTTTTTTTAGAAGCTTGAGATGATCTCAGTTTGAAACCAAGAAATCAAAACACTAAGCTAACTTTGAGTTTGAGCACTGGGTTATGGATTTTAAGATGAAGAGAAAAAAATCTCCACCAAAACAACAAAGTTTATGCTCAATCATCCAGGTACCAAATCCAATAATTCTCAGTTGGGTCATCTGGACAGTTTATTTTTTATAGAGACATTTCTCCCTCTATCTGAGTACCAAAACCTTTCAATATAACAGTTAAATGGGTTAAATAAATGCAGTTTAGCAAACATTGGTTTTATTTCACTTGTAGGGTTGTTGGACATTTGCTATGTTCAAATCTTATATGTTTTGCTGTAAAAATAGGATGAGTAACTACCTCATCATTTAGAGCTTGTATTTATTCCATTTGTTCACAAAGCATTTAGCTTTTGTTCAGTTTTCTGCCCGTGAAATAAAACCCAGAGTACCTCATTGCCTTTTAGCTGAGAACATTCTTCTTTGTGTAAACTAAAAAAAATCCCTTCATTATGACAGGCAGAAGAAATATAACGCTCTTTAATACAAAGACTAATAATGAGCCACCATTTCATGAAGAGAAATGAACATGTGCATTGTGAAAAGAGAAACGGGAACAAAAGACACTTCTTTATTTTGTATTTTCAGATGTACTGAAACTATCTTATGATCACTTTAATGATGAAGTGGGTTACTCTTTCTACATTATGCTCACAGCTGTGGAGGACATGATTGTGAGTGTGGAATGATGCACAACGCAGCTATTGTGTATTGCTCAATAAAATGAATAGCTTGAAACAAGGGATATATATATATATATAT
>NC_056510.1:12007372-12014829 GCF_014905685.2 Nematolebias whitei | reverse complement strand
TTCAGTATAGTTCAAAGATATAACACAGGAATCCTACACACCTGGGCAGCTGTGTGTCAAAAGCACGGTTGTTATCCAGGATCAATGGTGCAACACAAAACTTGTAAAAATACCAGTTTTTATAAACTGCACTGTGAAGACCTTTGTTTGTAGAGCATTATGTTTTTGTAGCTAAACGTCCTAGTGTGGCTTCAACAGGTATTCAGCCCAGAGGTAACTGTTTATGCAAAATAACCTGTTTTAATGCAAATGTGCAACAAATTTACTTTCACTTAAACAATTTCACAAATTATTACATTTCAAATGAAGCAATTGTTCGCATGCATTTTTGCCTGTCAGTTGCCATCAGTGGTGTCTGTCCCCAGCATGGATGCAGGCAACTCCACTTTCACATCAGCTTGTGTTTTGACAGAGTCTTGTGTGTGTTGCTGCAGTTCTAAGTGTGACATGAATTTGAATTTGATGTGTACAAAGACTTGCCTGTCAGGGGGGAGGATGATGTAGACTGACGGAGAGATGGTTTTACTTTCCCATTCCCTTTCAAGTTTTCTCTTGAATCATGCACAGAAAAACACACACACAAAACATAAGTGAGTAGGAAAAAAAAAATCCTCACTGCATTGATTTAACATGGCCTTAACTTTTTGAGTAGCTGATTCTGATCTCTAAAACTATCAATGTGTCTGTCACAATACCAGCTTGAAAGATTTAACTTGGCTATGCAACTTTTCTGATGCTGCAAATACATTATGATGAATGAACTCGATTGTTGGGCAAATACACACAAATACACAAGACAGGTGGAAAAGTGAACCAACGTGAACAACTCTGCAAGGCAAAAGAACAACCGTCCTGATTTAGATGCATAGTCCTGGTTAGAAAGAAATACTTTCTGAGCATGTTACAAACAATTTAAAATAAAACTCAGACCATGAAGAACAGGCTGTTACCAAAGTAAAGAATGTAACAATAGTTAAAGCTAAATAACAACTAATCACTTTTTCAAAGCTGCTGAAAAGGAGAAAGGCGTGTTGCTTTTGCAAGGACCTTTGCAGAACCAAATGAACTTTTACACCAGCATTTATTAGTTGAGTGTTGAGAACTTTTAAAAAAGCTGAGTCAGAAATTCATTTTGACATTTATGAACACTGATATACTTTATAGTTTATTGTGATGTCTATGTGATAAATCAGTTTGCTTATTTTTAAAGCTGACTAAAAATATACAAACAGGTGCACTGCACCAATCTGTAACACAATGCAGCTGTGATAACTCCATTACAACAAGCTAAATGCAAATATTGTTTCAAAATGTTCATGTCAGGGGAGATTTTTTTAGGCCTATTAATTCTGTATAGACAGAATTAGCTAAGACGTAATAAATAATTAATACTAATAGCAAGAAGAAGAAAAAGAAGTAGTAATAGTAATAATAAAAAAAATAAAATAAATACTGTTTACAGGTCAGTTAATTTTGCTCAGTGAGTTGCCACAGAAACAATACCCAATATTTATTTCTTATTTGGTTTCTCAGTGTCGGTGCTTGTAGAAATGCAGCTGCTAGGAAAAAGACAAAGAGGAGATATATGGATGCAGTTAGAGAGGACATGAAGGTAGTTGGAGTGAGGACAGAGGATGCAGAGGACATAGTGAGGTGGAGGATGACTCGCTGTGGTGACCCCTGAAGAGGGAAAAGCTGAAAGAAGAAGAAGAAGTGTCTATGCCTGTACATAGTAAGGCTTCAGTTCCATGAAAAGGCTGGATTTTTATTTTTTTTTTCCCCCTGTCCTTATTTAGTTGTTTATTTGGGTTGGTTTGCATGAGAGTTGGTAAAAAGAAAGATATGAGAAGTAAAAATGAAAATATTTACCGTATTTTCTGTCGAATAAGTCCCATCAGTCCAAAAAAAAAAAAAAAGCATCATGAAGAGGAAAAAAACAAATATAAGTTACTTTAGTGTATAAGTCACATTTATTATGCGTCACTGCCGACCCGTTGTGTTTATTATGCATTTATTTAATGGTCAATTTTTAATGGTCAATATTTAAAGCGTCAGTCAAAAAATTGCGTTATGAATATGGAAAATAAAACTTGCATAAGTCGCTTCGGCGTATAACTCACAGGACTGACAAATCTATGTAAAAAAAACTGTGACTTATATGCAGGAAAATATGGTAGTTGCTACAATGGACTGGCTCCACTGTATAACCTTAAAGCTGCTATGCTAAATCATTAAAACTATTGCCTCCTATTTTCACTCATGTTTTTGGACTTTATTCCTAACATATAATAAATGTGGCATTTAAAAAAAAAAGACTAAAGTAGTCACCTTTATATATTTTTTTTAAATAGTACATTAGACGACTTCCTGATATGCAGTATTAGCAGTAATTTATGTTTCTTTGTGGCATTATTTCTGCTTAAGGTTTGACTTCACATTGTTTCATTAATCCATGTGAATGATCACATTACTTTCAGAAGTGGTGCATTTGCATAATAGCATGTGATGGAAATACAAAAACTAGAAATTATCTGTGTGTGTGATGGTGAATATAGTCAACCATTATGTTAGTCTACTTGCCTGAGCTGCAGTTACTCAGCCCTATTAAACATTTCTTGTGCAAAAAGACACAGACTGACTCACTCTTTAGGCAGCTGTCTAACTACAACTTTTAGGAGTTAGACTGGGCATTTTTAAAGTTATATTCTGTCTAATTATTATCAAAATGTTGTATCTTTTGTGCTGTGGCATCAGTCATAGAGCTTGGAGTATGGGAAAAAGAAGCGAACATATGCATCCAGGCTAGGCTAATTGCTAGCCAAATCGGTTTTATTGATATGCAGAGTTTATAAAACAACTCTTTCCGAAAAATGACATGCCACTGAGAAAGAATGCTACTTCAGCTAATAGTAAACCACACTTTAGCATGACGGTTTATTTAATTTGTCAATAACTTCTCAACCAAACAATCTATGTGTTGCTAAATATAGTGTCTGTACTCTGATCATATAAATTTACCAATGGTGCTGATGCTGTGAATGCATCAGTCCATGCCATGGGTGCATCTAATCAGTCCCACCCCTGGCAGACAAATACGTTCACTAGAACTAAGGGCACAGTTTGAAAACCATGTCATTTCTACTACCCTAGTCGTTAATTAAAAAAAAAAATGTGTTCATGTAAAGCCTTTCTAGTCTGACTACTCAAACAAAACTTAACTCAAAAATAATCAGACAAAAGAAAACAAAAATCAGTTTACCCTGTTTTACCCTCGCATTCAAACAGGCAGCACTTTTATGTATCACATGCGCACTCTCTGATGAGTATATCAGTACCTAGCCCTGGGACACTTCAACATGTGCACTGAGAAATCAAAGATCAAACTGTTGACCTTTCAGTTGGTGGACTTTTGTTCTACCTCCTGAGACTCACTCACCAAAGACTTGAAGCCAAATTGGGGCCTGAATTTTCAGGCAGTATTTTGAAGCAGACGGTCAGAGACTTTCTTGTCTAGTGCACCTGAGCTCCACTGTTTGGTTCAGTTTTGCGGTATTTGAGCCCACACTTTCTTCTCCCTTTATTGCAGTGTCTGTCTAGCAAGACTGATGGAAGATTTCTGCTTTGTTCACCTGAGAACAAATTGTCAAATTTACAGTTTTTTGCATTTGTTCATTAGGAACTTCTAATGCACTGTTTTATGAATTGTTCTTTTCATTATTCAGTAGTATAAAAATATCTGTAAAATGATTAACAGCTGCATTATGCTATAGCAGATTTATTTGCAGTTGAAAACAGCATGCTAAACAACACATTTTCTTACTCAACTGTAGGTCAAACCTTTTATTTCTGCTCTGTGCATTTTATTTTTAACCAACATTTTGCTTTCATAAGCTTTTTTTTTTTTTTCTTTCTTTTCACAGTCGGCCCCCTGAACATATATTTGATTATAGCTCACACAATCACCTTGCCTTGGGCTGTTTGCAAGGTGTAATGGGTAGCCAGTGATGCTAAACGGGGTTGACAGAAATCTCTTAAGGGAAAAGAGAAGGGTAACCTCAACAGTCACATCATAGTACACGATTTGTAACAGACTACTACCGTTTGTATGTGAATAAAATCAATAAATGTAAACTAAGAATGGGCAGAACAGTGGCACAGTTGGTAGAGCTGCCGCCTCTCAGCGAGCAGGTTACCCTGGTTCAAATCCCGGTCCTGGGGCCTTTCTGGGTGTAGTTTGCATGTTATCTCCGTGCATGCATGGGTTTTCTCCAGGTACTCCGTTTCCTCCCACAGACCACAAACTTGCATGTTAGGCTGATTGGTTACTCTAAATTGGCCCTAGGTGTGAGTGAGAGTGTGAATGGTTGTTTGTCTATTCAGAACGTTGAAAAAAGAAAAAATCAAGCGGAGTCAGCCTGTCCCAAAACAAATGTTATCTGAATAGGACTTCCCCGCTTGACCTTGAATAAGCCAACTATCTCAAATTTCTCATGGCGTGAACAAGAAGCACTGCTCTGCCCGCCACCCTTCCCTACCCAAGGGAATCTACCCTATCTTATTTATAAAAAAAAAAATAATAATCTGTATGCCTTTTTGTGGCTGTCTATTGTTGTCGTTGTTGTCCATTGTTATCATTCTTTGTTGAAATCAGGTCTCTCTTGTAAATGAGTCCTCAAGGCTCAATGGGATTTATCTGTCTAAATAAAGGTTGAATGAGGACATCTGTAGATCTATATAAGAGCTGAGCCTGCTGAAAGACACTGTGCCATCTCTTATCAGGACTATGAAACTTTCTGGCAGTGCCCATGGACAACTCACCACCTGTGTCGGCCTCCTCATGCATAAATGTATTATGATGTCATTAGTATGTTGCTGTTTATGTGCAAGGCCTTTTTTTTTTTTACTTTCACACTGTGCCTCAGACAGGAATATATATATATATATATATATATATCTATTTATTTTATTTTATTTTTTTTTACCTCCCCTCCCCTTGTGTTTCTCTTTTATCTCTCTTGTAAATGAGTCCTCAATGCTCAGTGGGAACTAACCTGTGTAATTAAAGGTGGAATCGTCTTGTTTATCTCTATGTGGCCCTGTGATGGACTTGCAACCTGTCCAGGGTGTACCCCGCCTCTTGCATAGTGATTGTTGGACATGGGCACCAGCGACCCCTGCGACCCGAAAAAGGAATAATAATAATAATAATAATAATAATAATAATAATTGCTTTTATTTATAATGCACTTTACATTCACAATGAATCTCAAAGTGCTAAGAACTAAAAAGTGTGTGAAGAAATTAGATGGATGGATGGACATATATATATAAACATATACATATATACACACACACACATCAACTCAAAATTGTTATATACATCTTTTAAAAAAACAACAACGTCACTTCACACAAAAAAAGCCATTTCTGTGAAAAACAGAGATTTTATTCATTCAAATATATAAATAAATAAAACTCTTCAACTAGAAGGGAACCAAACTGTGCAGCTCAGGTAATAGCCCTCTGAAAATCATGAAACAGTTTAGGGTAATTTCAAAGCTAAATTATACAGGTTAAGCTGTTGAACAAAACTATCAGGCACACCATGGCAAGCTGAGATGAGATAACAGTCACAGGAGATGTCTGGATGGCAAGAAAATTGGGAAGAATAATGAATTTTCAACTTGCCAAAAGCCCAAACTAAATAACCAAGATAACACTCTCACCCAAAGACATTACCTGTAATTCAGTCCTTCTGTTTCACACAGAGGTTTGAGTGGTAACTATTGTCAGTGGCACCATTATCTGCTGTTGTAATGTTAAACACAAAAGAAACACAATTTCAAAAGTACACCATTTAACCCTCATTTTCTTAAAACCTTTTTCGATGCACAACCCAAAATTGTCAGAAAGACTGGAACAAAGTGTCTATAATGAGTGCAGGGTGCAGGTAAGGGGAGGGGGGATCGCAGCTGAATTTTCTGATCATGCAAAGTGTTCTCTTTTTATTCTACAAAATGAGTTTGGAATATGTTTTTCAGTGTGAAAATTGAACATGTAAAGTTGTTCAAAATGTTAATTACTTTAATATTTTAGTCAGTTTAGAGTAACATAGCAGTTTATTTGTGCTCTTTGCTGTTTACAATTATGTAGGTCATTGAGTGAGTGGGTTGGAAAAAGTTCTCAAACTTTCTGCATTTTGACCTTCAATAAATTTATAGTTTCCCCAATGCAAATTACTTTGTGTTTTAAATTCATGCAAATTTTACCTATGCTAGGTAGAATGCAAACGAATGGCATCTTCACTTGTTCTTTATCAATGAAAATTCTTAATAGAGGATGAATGGCAATTATGTCTTTTTGTGCAGCATCAAACTTGAGGGTGTGATTTGAACATTCAAAACTGTTTGTCTGTAGAAAAATAATTTGGTTATTTGAAAATGTGTTTATAATTGCTCTCACCTTATTCACTTGGTATATAAACGTGACTGTGTTCCATTAAGTGTCATTCATCAGGTTTGGGCACATGACCATGCCTCAATCACACCATTGTTCACCTGACAAACCTTATAATTGTCAGTTCCAGCTCACACTGTCTATTGCTCGACACCCACCTTTCCTTCCCCTCATCATTAAAGGTACTGAAGGAATATGCAGAGTCCACACTGTCTGGTCTCATCAGATTGACACAGTTTAATATTCTGCTCCATACTTTTTTTATTTATCCATACTCCACTCATCCATCTGGGGTCAAGGGGTCTCTAAACTGGTCAGGATGTTTACCCAAAAAGACAAAGCCTTCACTTTCATTTTATTTCTTCTCCTAGCCATCTCCTATGAGGTTCATCAGATGAGAATTAGCTCAGCTCAACTCAACCTCACATCCAAACTTCTTAAACTCAGTTTTTCATGGTGTGTTTCCTGCTAGTGAAAAACTTATTTCAAATGGTCACAAGTCAAACACTATATTCATAGATTCCATTATTTTTTCTGGTATTTTGCTCAAACAAGATACAAAGTAATTCAGCCTAAATTTTGTATGAAAGCTAGTATTTCCTGTTCTATAAAAAATGTCCACATTGCAACAAGTACAGTTCCTTAACTCTGTGATGACATCAGACTGGGACGGCCGGGCGTGGACTGCTTCTGTCAACATGAGAGTGGAGCAGCTGTTCTTCAACTTCAGTTTCTCATCAATGAGGTAAGCCTGAAACCATGACAATGATTTCAACCCATTATGACATGAGACTGGTCCTATGAAGCACTATGGGTATGGCACAGCTTACAAATGAAATATTTTTGGCCCTGACTTGGAATACCAATGTTTCATCTCATTAATTAACCAGTCTTGACAGATCACACTCATGTGACATAATCAATATCTGTAAAATGTCTTATTGGTTTGGCTCATTTGTTTATATCGGGAGTTCCCAACCCTGGTCCTTGAGGAACACCAT
>NC_056510.1:12000540-12007272 GCF_014905685.2 Nematolebias whitei | reverse complement strand
TATATATATATATATATATATATATATATATATATATATACACACACTTAATTTTAGTAATCATAAAATAGCATCCTATGCTCTGAGTTTGAAGAATTCATGTGATTTCTGTTATAAATCCGGCTTTTTCTATGACAGTCACTATTTCTATCCCTCTGGGGTATTTATCATATAAAAAGCACCAGTGACTGATATCTGACTACAAAAGAATAGTTGCATGTGGAAAATGTCACTACTTTTTAGAAATTTCAACTTCCACATCTGATTAGACGAAACAGCCATTTGTCACTTCACTATGCATTATGTGCTTTTCTACTGCACAGACCACTATTGGAAATGAGACATGAAAGGTTTTCTTTGATACACTTAATGTGCTGCAGATCTACTATTTTGTTATACACTTGAAGCTGTGGTTTGCATTTGAAGTGCAAATGTGGAATCACACACAGAAAGTCTGGGTAATCATGGTTTCCAGATTTAGCCTTTCAATGTTTATCCCTCCAAATCTTATATTCTAGTTTCCATACACACAGCTGGAGTGATATACAAAGTCTGACAGGAAGGAAAGCAACACAGTGGGAGAAACTACCCTCACCCTTTTGTTGGATCCATAATTTCCCATACTGTGGTTTGACCTGGAGCACACATCCCCTTCCTTTCTCTCAACATCTTATCAAAGCTTTGGCAGACTTAGCCCTGCCTGACATCTGAGAGAAAGAGACCGCTGAGTAACTTCCTAAGGACTATAGGTGGCTCGGTGACATAAATTCAACAAGTCTCATGAATACTGTATATCCACATTTTACACAATGGCTATTAATCAGTAAATTGTTCTCTTGGGCAAAACTTGGTTGATTATTTCTCCCTATTTGATTATTATTATTGTTATTATTATTTGTTCATTTTTACAGATACTTAAGGAAAGGACAAACTAATCAATATGTATGTGCTTGGATATTTCATTAGTTTATTTCTTAATAAACTGTGTCTTCTTTCACACATGCAGTTGTAGTTGTTGTGTGGTATAGCCTCTATGTCTGCTACAAAGTAGAAAACCTTCAGTGAAAAACACAAATGCCTTAAGGGGTAAATAAGAACCAGCCCACGTGTGTTTTGATCAAAAAGGTTTTTCATTTTGCAAGGTAGAATGTTGTTGTTTCCTCCTTGTTTTGTTTGATTTATGACATTGAATTTCCATCCACTGGCCTCTGCAGACTCATCGTGCTTGTGGAACCAGTTCGCCTGCTCAAAGAACAAGTGCATCGCCAAGCAATGGTTGTGTGATGGGGAGAACGACTGTGAGGATGGCCTTGACGAGAGCGTGCAGATCTGTGGTTAGTGCCCTTTCTGATGTCAAGAGGTATCTGCTGTTTTCATGAAAGGTCACATCCTCTACATTGCATGTAACAGCTTTATGCATCCCTCTAGCAGAACTGGAAATGAAACAGTCCTAATGAGGCAACAAATGAGACCGCAGGCATTTCTGATAATTCGAGTGAGCACTGAGGCAAATAGATTTTTCATCATTGAAGCCCAAGAGGCACAGCTGTTTCAATGGGCAAATGAGATGTATGTGTAATGAATTCTACAATAAAGCAAAAGGAAACCAGCCACGATAAAGAGACAGGGATTGCTGTGAACGTTGGTTGTATAATTTGATTGTAATGGAGTGTCAAGGAAATATTAATGAAATGGTCCAAAGATTTCTAAAGGCACAATTCATGTCAGAAGCAATATGGGCATTTTAGCCATGCATGCCTAATTGAACTTCTGTATTTACCTTTGTTTCTCAGTACAGCCATTTTTTTTTTCTTTAACAGTTTTGACTCAAAGGGCAGTCATTGGAAAAGGGCACATATAAATGACTTTTCAGCCAAATAATTATTATTCATAAAAGCACAGTCTTTCTGTGTTTTCTCTGCACAAAGAATTGCTGCACAATGAAAATTCAAGATATTTGGTGGGGATATTATGTCATACCTGTACTAACATAATATGAACATATGTAGTTAGAACAAGTGTTTTTATTTATTAGAACTGCTTAGTTATGTGTTCACGGATTACAAAAAAGCTAAAAATTAAGAAAATAAATGGTCAGTTGTATTTTGCGTTTTTCCACTTTTGTGCATTTGATCTTTTGTATGTTTTAGCTTATAAAAGTAGATAATTTGGACATGTTTTTTTTTTTTCTCTCTTAGGCACAGTGACTTGTGCCCCAGGGCTGTTCAGTTGCCCTGGATCGTATGCCTGTGTTCCCAAACGCTGGCTGTGCGATGGTGAAAGAGACTGTCCTGACGGCAGTGATGAACTGGCTGCAGCTGGCTGTGGTAAATATTTTTAGTCCAAAACAACAATGTTCTTGAATAACTTCAGATGATAGTTTCATTAAAAAAAAATTAAGCTAATCTGTAAGGACAAAAAAAAAAAAAACAACAAACATGTACATGAGAAGTCATGGGCAATGTAGTACTTAGGGGGTTTTGCATAAATGAAGCCATCATTAAGTAGTTTAGTCAGAAGTTATTTTGTTTAAACCCATTTATCATTAGAAAAAAAAATTCAAAATTGCACAGCAAATGTATTTTCATTCTGGAAAATGACTAGTTCCAGACATTTCCCATAACATCAGGGACAAATAAATGTTTAACTTCTCATTAGGACTTCAGTCCATTTTATTTTTGTTCATCAGCTCCCAACAACACGTGTGACGACAGATCGTTTCGCTGCCACAACAAAGCGTGCATCCCCCAGCGATTCGTCTGTGACCACGATAACGACTGTGGAGATGGATCTGATGAGTCGGTGGAATGTGGCAAGTAGATTTGTCTTGCTCTCTTGCTCCTAATATTCATCAGTGATTAATGAACTTGGTCCCATTGAAAACTGCAGTCTGCAAGTTTGTGAAACAAAGCTTACTTAAAAAGCAATGGCGGAAAGATTTACATCATGGTGGATGGATGGATATCCTCTTTAAGGCAGGTCAGAAGCTGAGGAAGTGAAGGGAAATACCCTAAAACGTAGATTAGAAACATGTCTGCAGATGACATGTTTCTAATATGAATTATGTAGTTTTAGCTGATTATCAAAACGTTGTGGAACCATTACCTAAATGTTTAAAAGAAAAAGTGCACTTGACAATGCGTTGAGCTCTGCTATGCCTTCTAAACTGAATAAATTGCACGTTCATCTTTTGCCGTTGTTATACATTGGGCCATAGGCAAAATCTGTATTTGTTCTAATGCTTGTAAATGTGCTGACACTCATGTTGTATTCGGATATTTACTATTTGCAGAGTCTCAAGTGGAGAGAATTCTCGGTTGCAGTGGTTGATTTATGATGACGACTGATGAAACCTGTATTTATTCTTGAAACATTAGCCGGTGCAGCTGCGAGTACCATTATACCTCCAGATGGCTTGAATTGTTGATCAGCAAGGATTCTATTTACACTAAGATAGTGTCTCATCATGGCATCGACAGTGGTCATGGAAATCTTAATCTGTTGAGATGTTTTGCATAATTGACACTTAACTGCTGAAGTTTCATCCTGATCTATAACTACAGTATGTTGCTGAAGAGTTCAAGTGTAACTTGATAAGAAAATGGCTCCCTTTCTGTCTTTCTTTAGTCTATCGCTCCTGTGGATCTGAAGAATTTCGCTGCGGGGATGGCCGCTGTCTTCTCAGCTCTCAGTGGGAGTGTGACGGTTATGCAGACTGTCCCGATCACTCCGACGAACTGCCTCTGAACCTTAAATGTCTTGCTGCAGGTAAGACTGCTGTTTAGCTCTCAGTGAGAATCTCTTCATCAGTGTCACCAGCAGCATCTCTCGCCAAGGAAACTGGTGGGTTCCTATAGGAGGAAACAAAAAAGGTGCCACAAGCAGGGGAGATTTCCTGAAAGGAATTAATTTATCAAGATCCAATGTCAGGTCAATACCACTCCCCAGCTTTGTTAGAAAACTACAGGGCGTTGTGCCAGTGACAGCCATCTTTTTTTCTGTTCAGGAAGCTTGTGCAACGGCTCCTTCTTCATGTGCTCCAACGGACGCTGCATTTCTGAGGGGAATCTGTGTGATGGCAAAGATGAATGTGGAGACGGGTCAGATGAAAGGAACTGCAACGTGAACGAGTGTTTGAACCGTAGAGTCAGTGGGTGCACGCAGGATTGTCAAGATCTCACAGTGGGCTACAAGGTAAGGAACCTACAGTGTGACTTGCATTACAATATTGGAGTATATCACTACAGTATGAGATTTTATTATAATACTTTACTGACCTGCAGTTCTACGCAGCAGTAACATTTCCATTTCAGTCGCAGGTAGAATATGGAGCTCATATGAGTAGCGGTGTGGACATGAATGAATAATGACTGATAATAAATCAGGTCTAACTTTGTACATCATTAAACCGATAAACCTGGGCAGGAGCATATACACACGTGCTCTTCCACTTTTTAACCTTGAAAGCTTCATGGGGGAGGTGGATGGATTAGTGAAGAGCCAACAGCTGTTTGAATTTCCTTTTTGTGCCATGCCATTGTGCTGATTCTGGCATTGATGGTATTTTGATATTAAGATTAGCTCCATGTCAAGACCACATACTCTTGACTGTTTTGGTTGCGATCCCAGTTGTCAGACTGTTGCAGTTTTATTTAGTTGCTTATCTCTAGATCTTATTCTACTCTCTAAGTTGGAGTTTTCTACTAACAAGTGTAAGCGCAGAGAAAACTGCTCTTCCTTGTCATGACAGGGGCAAATCTGAGCAAAGAGCACATCGATGCAGACCTTTAGCTCATCTATTTGCGGCGTGAACAGGAAGATCAGCAATAAGGCGGTCAAGGTTATAACTCTGGATAAGAAAAGGATTTGCTGCTGATGCGGTGCAGTGCAGTGATACAGGCACTTGAAGTTATTTTTTGGGGGTCTTGGTCACTGAGGTGAGATTGAATTTGTGAGCCGAGAAATGGTATGGTGCTTTTGTTGTCATCATATATGTTAGCTGCCTGGCTTTGGAGCATGTTTTGTGAAACTGCAATCTATTTAAAATATACAATATTTTCATAGGTTGATTTTTTTGTTCCTTTAAATGTTGTAGTACACAACAATTAAAACACCACTGAGAAAGAGTAAAAATAAAGAAATACAAAAAAAAAAGTCACTCATTCACAGTCAAATTCTGGGTCATAGCATTCCATTAGCTTAAATTATTTTATTTATTATGTTAATCATTATTTTATACAGAAGACTCAATAATGACAGAAATTAGAGAGTCCATCTCTGTTTTTTTTATTGTTATTATTTTTTTAAATTTAATATATATATATTAGGAAAACTTTGAAAGTTGTTACTTGTTTGGACTAAAGTATACTGCTACTCACAGGTTTGTTGTTGTATTAGAGGTTTGACACACAACTGATGCTGATTTTAGAGACAACTGGAAATATCAGACAGGGTAAATTAAAGGTAATTCAAAGGTCAAATTTACCAGTATGAATTTAAATAAAAATCATATTGAATAAAAATTAAAATAAATAAAAAATAGCTTAGTAAAATTACCATGTTTGTAAAGTTATATTTGATGGTATTAGAAAGGTGATTATGGAAGTTCTTCAGCAAAAGCAGCATGATTTAAAGTTAATGATGATTAGATTTCAATTCAGTTCAATTCAGTTTGTTTATATAGCACCGAGTCACAATAGAAGTTATCTCAGGATACTGTACAAAAACATTTACAAACATACATTTTCAATTAGTAATGGTATTTATCTAAGGAAGCCAGCGCTTTGCATTAGATCTTCATTTTGTCTCAGTCTTCTATCTTGAGCAAGCAACAAGATGCTAATGATTGGATATGAAATTAATATTGAAAAAAACTATTGTCAATAATAAAACTTGAAACTTTTATATTTTGAACTATTTGATAGTTTTGAGTTCTTATATTTTTTTTCTTCTTTGAGTTTCATGACTTTTAGAAAACAAATGTATTTGTATCTTTATATTTCTGAGTGAATGTTGTTTCTATATATATATATTATTCTTTGATCAGTGTAAATGCTGGCCTGGTTTCTACCTGAAAGATGATGGGAAGACTTGTGTGGATGTCGATGAATGCTCCACGACCCTTCCTTGTAGCCAGCGCTGCATCAACAGCTATGGTTCCTACAGGTGCTTGTGTGTGGATGGTTACGAAGCTGTGGATCGAAATCCCAACACATGCAAGGCTCTGTCAGGTCAGCTTGACTTCAGATTTATCAGCTGGAGGAGTTTTGCTGCATAACAGTTCCTATTCTCTGATGCTACATGTCTATTTCAGCTGAGGAGCCCTTTCTTATTATGGCAGACCACCACGAAATCCGCAAACTGAGTGTGGACGGCTCAAATTACACAATCCTAAAACAGGTAAGTGCTATTTAAAATGTATGCACCTAATCACGTTCTCTTTGCCTCATTTAGTTTACTTTTGCATTTTGTATTGAAGAAATACAATTATGGAGGGTTTTTATTTTATTTTATTTTTTTTCTGTCTGTCCTGGGGAACAAGCTCCACTAGAATATTATTTAAGAAGCTTACCAAACAGGTTATTTAAAACTTCTTTTTTTTTTTTTAATTACAACAAAAAATAAAAATATCAATCTAGATACATTCATGTAAATATGCAATCTACAATATATTTCACAATATTTTAATGATTAATCTGAATTATGCAGATGTTGTAATGCTATTTTCTGTTT